>NW_010239105.1:0-29699 GCF_000690775.1 Eurypyga helias | reverse complement strand
AGAGCGTCTGCCACAGCACCAGGACAGAGCTCTCTCTGCCATCCATTTAAACGCAGCTCAGTGGTGAAGGTACTTCACCAGGAGTCAAGTTGCAGGTTGGGGCCAGAGAGGACAGTTTTTATCCCACTGCACAGTCTGATCAAAACCTGTATGGGAACAAGGACGTCAATTCCCCAGTTGGGATCCGCAAGTCACTGACAGGCCGTAAGGCCACGGTGGGTAGCAGCTGATGTGTGGGAGAGGATAGCCATAAATATGTAGGGTGAAGGATAATTATTAACTGATAACGTTTCTTGATTCAATTAATGTGAGAAATAGAATTTGGATCTTTAGTTACACATGCAAGACCAGCTGAGCTAGGAAACCACGAGATCAAAGCCTCAGTGGGTGGCGAGACAAATAGCAACACAGCAATTCATACCCTGCTAACTGAAAAATAAGTGACCTGACACATTTCATCCAGGTAAGTAACAGAAACCCGTAAGCTGGCAGCTTGTTGCTCACCACAACAGAACAGCCTGAAATTTCAAGTCTTCTCTTTCAAGTCTTTTCTTCTCAGGTGGCAGCAGCCAGTCTTTCCCCTTTCTCACAGAGCTCCAGCCTGTGAAGTCATAAATGGACAAAGCCAGAGGGGATGAGAGCTGCTGAAATCAGCATTACAAGGGCCATTCCCTCCAAAGGTCGCTTTTAGGTCTGCCTGCTCTGTGGAGTACAGCTGTGCCCAAACTTCACGCAGCAATCTACGCCTTCTTGGACTGGAAAATAATAAATCAATAAATATTTTACTATTTAGTCTCTTGGCAACGCTCACGCTGCCATCGCATTTAGGTACGGTCCCCTCGTGTCCGATGAGACAATGGCACAAGGCCCTGCAGGAGTGCCGCTCCCAAAGGCTGCGACGACAGCCTGGATGAGGCGGGCTCAACGCAAACACCGTCAAGTTTGCCCATACTAACCCTCCTACTGCTGTGCGTATTTTCCGTAGATTCTGTTACCAAAACTAGGTGGTCTTCTTCCAAAGCCATGTCCGTCCTTCTCACGGGTAGAGGCCTTCTCTGTACCGGTAAGCACCCCGTGAAAGCAGCGGCCGACTTTGCTGCTACTGGCCAACTTCCTTCTGAAATGCTTAAAAGGTCTGTAAGAAACAAACCCGAATTGCTGATGGAGCACGAAGACAAGCACCCTTTGAAAACTGCTTCTCTGGCAAAGCACCAACATTTCTGTGTTTTTAGAGACGCTAAGAAGGAAAATGCATGAATACTTTTTTTTTTTTAATTTATTTTTAGAAAAAAAAAATCACAATGTTGATAGGAGGTTTTAATAAGTAATTTTCAGGCTTGCAAAAGCTAAAGTATTCAAGAGTCTGGTTAGCTAAAAGCTACTTTGAGCTTGCCCCGCTATTCTACCCTTACCAAACACTGGCTTATTTCTGTTTTCTCTACACTTGGCACTGATAGGAGATACCTGTTTATTCACGCAGGTCAGCGGTACGTCTCATTTCTTCGTATTTACACGGATCAAATGTTTCCATAAAAATCACTTTTCCACCCTCAGAAACACTTAAAGGTTTCAGCACTTTTATACTAAAAGCAGAAGCGGGGCAAAAGGAGGTTTACAAATTAATTCCATAACAAAAATACTATAATCTGTGTAAAGCTTTGTTGCAAGCTAGGAAACATGTACAAGAAATTCTTAAATGAATTATCCTTGGCATGCATCCATATTTGAATGCACAGATATATTTACATGTTTAATATCCAAATTCATAATGACTTCTGGGAAGTTCCACGAAATGTTACCTTTCTGCAGAACTTTGCCAGGCGGCTGAAAAAGATTAGTAAGACACACTGTAAAACTGCATGAAAATTGGAAACAGTTATAACAAAAGCCAACACAACTGGTCAGACGGTTCCTCCCAGACAGTTGTTATTCCAGATTTAGTCCTTTAGCTGTTAGGAATTGCTGTTTTTCATGTTTCCACAGATCCTTGAAACCTTCCTGTGGCTTTCAGGAGCCACAGCAAAGCTCACAAGTGCCTCAGGTGAGGACGCAATCATAGGTGCTCATCCCGATGGCGATCCTCCACAAGCCCAGAAGAATTCTTCACACGTATGCTGTTTCTGCTGCTCAAAGGATGCTTGTGGAGTGAGGCTGGCTTGTTCTGGTCAGCCATGTACTTGCAGTACTGTTACGGTCTTTTGAATTCAGAAGGCTTATCGCACTTAAAAGATCACATTATTTTCTGGTAAGTTTTTGGTTACAGAAACCTGACAATGTTAATCCCAGCTCCCCAATACTTCATCCACAACTGTTCTGACAACTGCCAAATGTCCACCTTGCCGGATGCACAAAATCCAAGTACGGTCCTGATTTGCACATCAGACTTACCCACATCTGACCAGCTCAGTACTTGCTAAGCAGAAAGAGCCATAAAGGATGAAGGGTCTGTGTGCACTAGTTTGGGAATTCTGAATCTGTACCAGACAGATGCAACCAAAAAAAAAAAAAAAGGCAAAAACAAAACTGGATTTCTGTCTCTTGGATGCTCAAGAACAAGAATCTCTCCCCCAGTGGGTGACCCAGGCAGCTACATAGATTGTACCAGCATCACCCACACCCAGATCCATCATTATCCACACACCATGAGCCATTCGCTTTCAGGTGCCCAAGCTGGTTGGTTGGTACACTCACTGCGTACAGGATATTGAAAAACAACACGTTTGCACCTCCTGAAAGCAATGGCTTAACATGAATTGCTTATTGTTTCTGGAGAGGTAAGGAAAAGTTAAACTTACTGAATGCATTTGGGACACACCCGCTTGTCACAGGAGCAAAGGAAAGAATGTGAAGGCACAACATACTTCTACACTCCTGACACTAAGGCCGTATACTGGTGTGCAACAATGCTTCACAGGGCTAACCACACAGAAGTACTCAGGCCTAAGTCACCCTCCCAGAGGTGTTTCAAACAAGAAGAGTTTTCTCATGCAGCTTCGGACTCTGCTGTTTACATTATGCTTATTTTGTTTCTTTTTTTTTTCTTCTGTTTCAGGCAGAACACAGGCTCTCTATCCAGTTTCAATGACCTGTCCTTCATCATGTTTTCTTTAATTCAGTTCTCCAGAAGTGTGCGCTGAACTACAAAGTGAAAAACAACCCAAGATTAGGACACTAAGTTAGTACACATTGTAAATTGCACATTACTACATACCAGTGTATGTGGACAGCAGGCATTTGAAACTGTGGGATAAACTCAGGTAAGCAGAGGCTGGATTCTGTGAAGGCAGTGCCCTGCATACCAAGGGATATTGCTTCCCAGATTTCTCACTCAAATAACCACACTCTACTAGACCCATGTAGCTATATACACTTGAAGGACAACCCAACGTGCAGTTAAAAGACTTGCAGTTTTGCAAATGCAAAAGTGAAACGGAGTACAACTGTCTGCATAAGTGGTAATGAGATCCCCACCAAAAAGTTGATCTTCCATCTAGATTCTTTGCTTACCAGGTGGCTCAGATTGCGCTCCCTGATGGCTTTCCATATTCACATTCTCTTCATCTGCTGGGAAACAGACACATTTAGCATTCAAACTCTTTTACGTTGGAAGTTGCTGGTTAACAGAGATGATTTGAGAGAAGAAACAGCACTGAAGCAGCTACTCACCTCCCGTGAGTTGCCTTTGTGTTGCTGCATGTTCACCTTAACACGCATGGCAGATGTTACTCAGTTTTCAAACTTCCCAAATTACCAAAGAACAGTGCCCACCTGGATGACTGCTCTATCATTTCCCTTCACCAATCAGTCAGAAAGACTAGAAAGACAAAGCTGCTGCCCCACCTATCACACACAGAACTCCCTAAATTCTCTAATCCAAGTTCTAGCTCATTTACGTGGAAAGGAAGCAGATAGGAAGCAATAGGTGACTGCAGAAGAAAGAATCATTTGGGGGTGAACATCTGGGCAGCTGTCAGAAAACTAGTATCTAGGCAAGCACCTCGCGAAGACACAAAGGCAAGATTTACAAAATCAGACCTAACAAAAGTATTTTTCATCACGAAAATAGTCTCTAAACCTCAACCTTCACTCAATTTTCCTTAAAGAAATGCCTTCTCGCAGTATCTCCTGCTCACTCTTTAGCAGGAGCTGCTTTTATTTTAAGAAAAGCAAAGTTTTAGATCCATCTGCTTCTGAAAGCCTAAATTTTGGGTGAGGCTTTACTCAAAACACCCTCTCTTAATTGACAGGTAAGACAGATTACTCCTTGAGAACACAAATTCACTGGGCTATGAAGTCTACCTTATGCATGAGATCAATTTCTAGCCCTCATATAAAACCAAACCCGCATCACTTTTAGAGATTAGAAAACCAAACTAATTTAGAATTCTTACCGCTTTGTTTGAAACAGAGTTTCTTCTTCTGGTAAGCAATGAAACTAGATACTGCTCCAATTACAGTAGCAAGCACAGCGCTTACAATTCCAGCTATTTCTCCCTGAGAAACTGAAGGAGGCGGGGCAGGGGGAGGAAGAAAAAAAACCAAAAAGTTTGCATACATTTTTCAGAATTGAAAGCAATGTCAGACTTGCATTGTCTCAAAGTAAATCCTGTGAAAACTTCCAAAACACAATAAACTGGAATTATTACAAGAAACTGTAGTAATCAACTCTTAGTGTCTTTGTGAATAATGAAAAGTGAATCCTCTAATTGTACGATTTCTTAGCAATGCCCACTGGTAAGCAACTTAAGCATGCCCGCTTTGAGTTCTACTAATTAAAAAAGCCACGCTTTCATAAACCCATCTAAGTTGTACGCATGCAGCCATTGCACCAGTATCTCTGAGAACTTAACATTTTTGAATCATTTGCAACATAGAGATTTTAAAGAATTATGAGCACAGAGCTTGAAGGTAAGAATTCTAGATTCCACGAAAGTTTTTAAGCTGAAACCCACTACCAGCAGCGGGCATTCTAGCAGAATATTAGCAATACAGAAACCCCCAGAAAACGAGCTTCAGGCATGCAGACACCATTATACATGTGAATTTTTATATTTACCGTCATTTTCTTTTTTACTATCTGGATTTGGTCCCTTTCGTTCTGTAAATATAAACAAAAGGTTTAGATTTTACGTGTCTAAAGGACAGTCATAATTGACCGCCCTTTTGTCAATTAATCATGCAAAATTACAAATCATTTATTACATGCACACAGTGCTATGCTCTGGCACTCATTCTGTTTGCAAGACACAGCTCAGGGTGGTGTCAACTTCAGCCCTGGGTGCTCAGCACTTCTGGAAAATGAGCCCAGCGCACTTATGAAATCTGGTTTAATCAACTTGCCCACCACCACCCAATACTCAGCATATAATTTCAAAGTAGCATTCAGCTGTATTTTCATGGAACCAACTATCTTTTCCTCAAATCCCAGCCTCATTTACTAAATAGCTTTGTGATTCTCTTAGCAAACAAGACAGAAGTTCTGTAAATACTATCCTAAATTGTCACTACGCAACTCATACCACTGAAGCAGGAACCTGTGCAGATGAAAACACCACACAAGTCAAATTAGCGCTCCAAAGGAACCTTGGCAGGTGAAAGCTTTCCAAAAAAATCAGCATCAGTAACCTCTGTCTAGGACAGCTCTCTGAAGAAGTCAGTAACCAGCGGCATGTCTCAACCCCACATCAAGATACTTAAGGTAACTCTGATCTGGAGTTGCAGTAATGCACACAGGGACAACCACCCCATCCTAATAATGACCGGTACTGCAGCTTGGCCCCAATGATCACCTGAGTGGCGCTGTAACAATTAGACACAGCAGATTACTCAGAAAGAGTTTGGTAAGCTATGAAGTGGTTTTATACTGCTCAGAGTAGATATACTTTACATGACTTGGAAGCCTGAGAATCAGTTCATCCTGTGGGACAGATAAAATCTTTGCGAACACAAGGCAGACCCTCTTCTGGCCCACCCCTGGGCTTCCTGACCACAAGAACTAGAAGAAACTGAGACTATGTCACAGAAGACCTGAAAATAACACCTGGACGACTTTAAGAACTATATTTGTGGTGAATTTTGAAATAATTACCACATTCACATCTCAGTTTTAAAACCCATCTTTCTTAGCATAACAGTAAATATCATCCAAGGTTTTACCTCTGGAACAGTTTTACCTCTTAATTATCTGGGGGTTTTGGCAGAGACAGAACACATTGCTTTTGAACTGGAAGGTATGCTCTGAAGTTTCAGATACCAGTACAATAGGTGTTACAAGCCAGACCATGTTAACCAGCTTGTGAGCCAGCGTTTATCAGGAGCTCTGGTAGCCACAGGATCAGTATGAAGCACAACCTACTATCTTACCATTGCTGTCACTACCATCGCTGCCTCCTTTTGGTAAATTGCCATCAAGTAGTTCTGAATCTTCAAAGTAGCCTATAGGAAATAAAAATAGTATTATCTTATATATTTTAAGTTCAGTGAAAAGACACCTCAAGGCACATAGTGACGTGGAAGTTTTCTCTAGATTGTACAGCTCAGTTCGTGGTGGTTTTAGGCTCAGCTTCACAGTCACAACATGTTCACGTTTCAAAAGCCCTCCCAGTCTCAAGTCCCTTCAGCTCGGCACTATACAGTTTGAGAGCAGCACTGCTGCCTCTGGAATTCCTGAACAACTGAGAGAAGTCAGTGTCCAAGAGCAGGCCATACTGCACAAGCCATAGGCTAAGCGAGCAAGAAGCTCTGTGAGCTCCTTAGCTGGAACAGCCCAAGGCTCACTATCCTGTGAAAGCAGAGGAAGGACATGGACGGGAAAGGACTGTTTCTTTTGAAGGCTACAGCTGTGAATGTTCCTTCAGAGTTGGGTTTCTAACTCACAACCTGTCTTCTGAACCTGTACAACACAGTAGCTAGAGGAAAAAAATAAGAGAGTTCAACATACCACGGTCCAGTGGCTGCAGTGTTTCCATGACAATGGGAAGATCCATATATAATTCCCTCCTCCGTTGTACTGCAGGACATTGAACTAGTTCCTCTCTGTTTCCACTGGACCCTACCTCATGGGGCCCAAGTTCTCCTCCTTCCCTCTCCTGCCACATGATTCTTTAGTTTAGGCAAAGCAAATTTGTTTCAGGCAGTAAAACTAAAAGCACTGCATCAGAGGTTGTTTTACTTGGGTGCAAAAGCACTGTACTGAGGCATGCAAGACCTGAATTCAAGTATCTGCTGCAAATCAGGCAGCAGAAGGAACAAGAACCAGAGCTCGCATTCCAGGTAAAAATTCTTTACCACCACATTCATGGATAATGGCATCATCACAGCTGCATCTACCTGGATCGGTTCTGTTCTGATTTAGGCAAAGACAGAAAAGTCCTTCCCTGCCTATTGTGCTTTAGAGGTCATGTATTTCCAGCCTACCTTTCAAATACAAAAAATTGCATTGCTGAACTGGGCCTTTAAAAAAAAAAAAACAATACTAAAAAATATAACCCTTTAACTCTGAGCTTTACCTTTAACTTAGATGCTTTAAGAATACAGATCACAGGTAGCTCCTACTCACTTTTCAGCACAACTAGCAGGGACTCAGTTTGTAAAGATGAAAGGACCCAGTCCAATACACAGCTGTTCCACCACAGGCAGCCAAGAATAGCATTGCCCCAAGCACACACACTGTTCCATCCTTCCTCCTCCCCACACCATCCCCGTTTCAAGGGAAAGGAAAGTTACTCAACAGGTTTGGTATGGAATTTCAAGACTGCTGCAAACAAAGCTTATTTGCAAGACCATTTTTCCTCACTCCTCAGTGTTTATCCAGTGTGACAACTGACATACATAGCAGCCAATTAACAAGAGTAATTACTAGAAGTTTAAATGAGATAGTAAAATCATGTCAGGATTCAGGAGTTTGTGCTCAAAGCCTTACCAGTGTCTCCAGGATGTGCAGGTGGGCCCGGCTTGGGGTTATCTACACACAAGAGATTTAGAAGAAAGAAGAAAAAGGTTAAGCTATCAAAAGCAGACTACAATACAGCAACTTTAAAAGGGACTAGGAAAGATTAACAAATACTTTCCTACTGTTCAGAAATTCCTGTTAGGTCAATCTTACCAGTATCTCTAGGATTTGTAGGCGGACCTGGCTTGGGGACATCTGTAGACGAAGAGTTAGACTAAAGTAAGCAAAGTTACTAGTGTGAAGAGACCAAAAGCAGAAGACATAGTGACCCTGAAAGACTATCTGACCTAAAACATGGTATCAAATCTTTCCCATGTCATTCTCCTTTTGTTTCATTAGCTAATGCTCTATTTGGTTATTTTAGGTTAAACACTGTATTTTAATGTGATTAACAGTGTTTCTGCTACTGTTTCTGCCTGTATGTCAGACTCTTGCTGTAAGTGAATTCCTCTTGCTCAGTTAATGCTCAGTTAAGCGTTATGCAGCATTTTAGTTTGTACATCTGATTTCAAATGCTGGACTTCTTCAATTTTTTTTTCTACCAGGTACAGATTACTTGGCTCTTTCCTCTTTTAAAACTATCATATTTTAACCAATAATAAAGGTTGGTACCTCACTTAAAAAAAAAGAAAAAGACAACATGCACACAAAAGAACCAGAAATATGGGCCCCACAATGACACTTCATTTATCGTGCCACAAAATGGGACAGTAAGAGATCTTACTAATTATCTCTGTACTGTTCAGTCACAGTCTTTGTTGCCCACATCAAATTAACACACCAGCAGTGGTTTTCTAAAACTGTTTTCACCAACAGCTGAACCCATCTAGCTGCCCATTTCTTCTGTATGCTACTTCTTGATGTTGCGTGGTCTTGCCTCCTCCCAGCTGTAGCACAAGTCAGGCCTCCTTAGGCTGTCTGTATACTCGAAGTAAAGAGGCAGGTACCTCAAGAGCACAGTTCTAAGTCCCCAACTCAGGCTTGCCATCCTATAAAGGATCCTGTCTCTTCACCTACCTGAACCATCTGATTTATTCAGCCAACTGTTTCTCAATTAGCCAACTCTGTCTTCAAAAATGTCAGCAGCTGGAAACACGCTGCTTTAAGAGAGACGAAACTTCAAAGGGCTAAATCACGCAGAGCAGCAAACAGTGCTGCTGTTCTACACCCATATGCCCTGTGGTGGGAAAGCTGTCTGTACTGCAACAGGTTTAGTGATGCTACTTGAACAGCTACTGTGCATTATGTGCCTACCTGGATGCACCTTTTGCTGAGTGAGTGAACACAATACTGCAATTTCTACCACTGCCCACACTGGAGAGCTGAAGCATGTCAGAAAGAGTACCTTCCCTCACACTATTTCAAACATATTGTTTCCTTGTGCTACTAGAATTACTTCCTGGAAAGGAAGAGATTTCTTCAGATTTAAAATCTACTTCCATACGTAAGTGTATGGAGTTAGTGCCATCTAGTGAAGACACAGCAATGAAACAAGTAGGACTTGGCTAAGGAATACGTGAAACATATACAGTTTTGGTGATCCACACACCCTTAAAAATGAAGGTAAAGATACATAACTAGACTGCAATTATTTTAATCTGCAGTCTGTTACCTTAATCAACCCAGTGCCTTTATTACATTTGGATAATAAAGGATGGATAGATATTGCACCATGTACCAATGAGCCGTATCCAGGAAAACATGATACTTACCAGGTTGAACAGCAGGTTTAAGGGTCCTATCTACAAAGAAAGGAGGAAAGTTTTAAATGTAATGCAAAAAATGCACTTGTTTTAGACTATCTGTACCCAAAATGCACCTCACAATGTTTTCACCAAGAATATAATGGCATGCTCATTCAACAGCAGCCCATGGAAGAGCACCACAGAGTTACTAGGCGTTATCTGCCAAACTACATCCTGCTTTTGGTCATCACGGTATATACCAAAGGCCACCTCAAGGTGAGCAAGCTCAAAATGTGCAGATCAAAAGCCAACAGAAGGGATTCTCACAGCGTCTTTAAGCTTATGAAATCACAAAGTAAATTGCTGAAAGCAGTAGCAGAAGACTCTAAAAGGCAGAAATCCTTTGGCTATTAGGGAACTGCTTTATTTTGTAGAAATATAACAATTTTGTGCCACTAAATTGAAAAATTCAGGCTCTCAAATTAGTATGTACAACTACACTTGACTTCAGAGTAGAAGGCATTACAAGCCAATCAGATCTCACCGTGATCTGATGGTGATGGCGTCTGAGGTGGTGGAGGCTTCTTTGTAGTTTCTGTAAGGGATAGTTAGGGAAAAAAAAAAGTTTAAACACTATTTAATACACTGTTCAGAAGACACATGACGGACAAACCTAAGCCTAGGTCTATACAATGAAAAGCATAAGATCAAGTCGATATAGCACAACATTTTCCCCTTAGGAGGAATCCCTGAGTGTTCCTAAAGACAAATTTCAGTTGTATGCGGTTAACATTTTGACATACGCATGGCTGAATTGTTCCACTGAAGTTTAAATAAATCATATGTAGGGAAGGCATCATGCTTATCATGCAGTGATACTTGGAAACAAACAAGTAAAAAGAGCAGCCACTATTTTCCCACCCACCTCCCAAAATTTGCAAGAGTGTAATAGTTACCTAATGCATCTTCTAAGCTAAAGTCATCACCATTGCCTGTAAAAGATGAAAGCAAATGTAAGAACACTGGGTTTTGTTACTCAAAACCAACACTTCTTACAGTCATAAATGTCTTTGATCTATATTGAAGTACATTTTCTGCTTCCTCCATCAGCCGAGAAGTGTATTTTGAGTCAGAACTGCAGACATTCCTCTCTATTTGTCCAGACCACTACATACACATCAAGGAGGGGGGGGGGATGAACAGCATAAAAACTGTCTCTATAGAAAGGATCTGGAGGGCCAGAACATATATTCCTACAGTCAGTATAATGCATTTAATCCTTTATTCTTGCCACCACCACTGCATGCTTCCTTAGTGCTATCCACGGCATATTCTTTCCCTCCCTTCTTTCCACTGAGCCACAAAATGAGCAGGGGCACAGCTCTAGTTCACAAGACTCAAGTGTGAAGAAGAGCCTTGGAGCACAAAAGCCAGTATGAAATTTGTATGACTGGGTAATGGATTTAACAACTTGGCATTACAAAATAATTTTCATGGGTTTATAAGACTTCTCTTTTCCTCCAACAACGGTTAAGATTATGAAGGTGGTTATTAGCACAGATGATCTTAAGCTGTCTCTTCAACTTCCTAGAAGACAGCTAAATGCAGCTGTCACCACTGTGGTTTCTCCACCCAAGGTAGAGCAAGTTTCACTGTCAGCCCTTAGGAAAAAATATTCTCTCTTGCTGTATTAGGTCAGCTGATAGAGCTACTGCAGCTTACCCAGCCAACTGCAAAACACACTCATTCAATAAATTCATGATACAAACTGGTTTCATAGCATGAATATGGTAGTGTGATCTCAGCAGCAGAGGCCTGCAAGGTAAACGTACAGCTAAAACAACTGCTTGGGATATTTCTGATAGTTCAACATTCCTACTTTCACTGAAGCATGGAAAGAGACATGGAAGTAGCTACTAACTATTCAAGAAAACGACATCAAAATATATTGCTCCAGCCCCAGAGAAGCTGGAAGACTTTTTATACCTACTGAGTATCAAGCAAGCCAGAGCAAAGCTTATTTCCAGACAGAGCTACCTTAATTCAGAAGACGCACACATAAAACATTGACGTGTCTGGCTTTTCCTCTAAGAACGTAGCTACAGAAGAGGAATTAGAACTGGCTGCTGCAAAGCCTGAAACAGGAATAAAACTCAAACATCAAAAATCAAACCACAAGCAGAATGTTCCTTCTGCTTACATGACAGGCCAAGTTAAGACAAGGACAAGTCACAAGTCTGCAACCGGGAAGACAGATGCTCGAATACCTGGTAGCATCTTTCATCGCAACTGAGGTCAAAACTGAAAGCTCTCTTTCTTCTCAGATAACTGCACTCATCAATGCCATTTTTCTTTTTCCAGAGAAGAAATGAGGCTAAGGTACAGTTTTATTTTTTTTTAATATGGAAGCAAGGAATGACAACTGGAATAAAATAATCAAAGGCAAGCTTGCAGTTTCCTGAAAACATCCTTCAAGCTAGTCTTCATTCTGGCCAACTGAACTGCTACAGTGGAAACTGAAATCTGAAGTGAAAGTAGCAATTCCCATTCTGTAACATTTGACCCGAGTACCACCTTGCCCACAGCCAAGTAGGGGGTAGTACGGCCTGGTCTGCAACAGGCCCCTTCACAGAAACAGGCAATTCATGGCTTTATTGTGGTGCATGAGAAAAGTGCGTTTAGAACCCCCCTGGATAAAGTGATTAGGTACCAATCTTGGATAGAAAGCAAGAACATATTTTACTTGGCGTTCTTCACTCCAGGTGGAGACCAAAACCTCTTTTAGATACTCAGTTCATGAAAAATGGTTTCACAGAATGCGAAATATTTGCAGGTTGTTTACCTGAAGCCTACATCATCTTGCAGTACAATCAAACACGTCAGTAAAATGAGAATTTGCTAAGACCCAAATCTCAGTTACCTCTTTGTTTAGACTACACAAAGAAACCTCCCCATTAACTGGCAAAAAAGGTCAAAATACTCAAAAGAAATTTAAACAAGTATTTGCGTAGTTGTTCTTCAAACTTGAATTTTGGTTGATTTGTTTTCTCAAGTACATACATCCCTCAGGCTACAGTGCTTCAGGGAAGAATGCCTAAGACAGGACCTGATCACATATTTGCTAGTCTAACTCTAAGGCAGGCAGAAGGAACTGTTCAAGGGGCATGCTCCTCAAAACACTCAACTGGAGTAGCAACCAGAGGAATAGACCACCACCATCTGTCAACACAATCTGTCTCAAGTCAATGAATGCTACACTGGTGGGTATACTTCTAGAGGGCTATTTCCTTTCAGAAGTAGAGGAAGAGAGAAAAAGCAAGCACTCATGCTTTGGTTCAGCTGAAGTTTTACCTGGAGCAAAAAGAGGCTATGTGAAGAGTCTCCCACAACCACCATGAAACTTAGTCCAAGAACTCTGAATGGTTCCAGCTGCAGCGGTTTCCCTCAAGAGGAGGAAGCCAATGTTAAAAAGAGTGTGCATTCTGGGACAATGCTGTTTTAAGGGATTGTTTTCGCACATGGTCTTCAGGAAAAACTAATTTAGGATGAGACTGCTAACATCCAACTGAACATAAGACAGCGCAATAAACAAATCTGCGACTTAATGAAAGAAAAAAATCATTCTATATTGTCTGGAATTATTCAATATTCTGCAACCACAGTTCTGTTTTCCAAGCATGCAGCACGACATCAGGCTCTTCAAACACATTACCTTATCTCAATAACGGTAGCAGAAAATATTATAAAACTCATTACAATAACTTAACTGCTGGCACAAAGACTGGGTGTTCATGGCAAACCTTCGTATGTCTCCAAAGCACTTGCTTTTACAACTGTGCTCGCTCAGCTTTTAGTATGGGTTGGTCCAACTAAACCAGAAGTTAAATTACTTGGTCTGAAAGGACAGAGGCTTAGTATCAGGGATTCAGTTTGTTGCAGGGAAGAAACAATCAGACAGAGAGAAATAAAGCTGCAGAACTAGAATAAAGTTAGTAGCAGATCTAAGAAGAAAAAGTCAGCAAGAATATGCTGCACCCCCTACAGGTTTAAGCACCAGGGTAACCAAGCTTATGAGCATTTTCTTAGTCTAAGCAAAGATAATTGCAAATAAACCACATATTGTATTGCATATAAAGCACAGTACAGCAGGTATTTCTACCTCCCAGGAGCACGACCCAATTCAAGAACATTTCAGAAGTGCCTACACTATTTTTGTTCCATGCCCGTAGCTCAAATACCAGGACCTCAAGAGACAGATCTTCAGCAGGCTGTCCCCAATAACCTGCACACTTTGCGCCATATGGGGGGAAAAAACAGCAGATAAAACAAAAAAGCAAACATAAGCTTCTGAAAAGCTGATGAACCACAGGGTATTCAAGAGAACCAAATAACTACACAAATAGGAGTCCTTTGCAAAGACCCATCACTGCTCTCAGATACTTATTTCTACAATATTAGATTAGTCATATTCACATTCCACTGCAGAAGCCGACACGAGCTTTGTCAAGTTCCTCCATTAGTCACACATATGGCGACACACCAAGACAGGAGACTTGCGATGAATCACCACAAACGTAACCTTCTGACTTGAGCAACAGACTGCTTGAATTTTGTTTTTCTAGAAATGCTGGTGCTCTCCTTCCCTCCCTCCCCAGCGACCTGTGCACCACCAGGCATCACAGAGCCTGTATGCTGCAGCTGGTCTTCCAGTTGTAAAGCCTACAGACCCACTGACAGTGGCCAACTTGACCCTGTCCTGCTGCTGGACATTACCTGCCACTCAATCAGTGGCCAACCAACTTCCAATTGTAGAATCATAGAATATATTGAGTTGGAAGGGACCCATAAGGATCATCAAGCCCAACTCCTTGCTCCTCGCAGGGTTACCTGAAACTTAACCATATGAGTAGGAGTGTCACCACGTGCTCCTTGACCTCTGACAGGCGTGGGGCCGTGACCGCTTCCCTGGGGAGCCTGTTCCAGTGACAGACCACCCTCTCAGTGAAGAGCCTTTTCCTCATGTCCAACCTGCACTTCCTCTGGCACAGCTTCGCTCCATTACCTGGTGTCCTATCGCTGGTCACCAGAGAGGAGATCAGCACCTCTCTCTCCACTGCCTCCCTTGGGGAAGCTGTGGACAGGGACG
Organism: Eurypyga helias; assembly: GCF_000690775.1. Classification (NCBI taxonomy): domain Eukaryota; kingdom Metazoa; phylum Chordata; class Aves; order Eurypygiformes; family Eurypygidae; genus Eurypyga; species Eurypyga helias. The sequence continues at coordinate 14,917 of NW_010239105.1, read as the reverse complement.
AGGTCACCCCTCAGGCTTCTCGAGTCCATGCTGAACAAACCATGTGACCTTGGCCAGTCCTCACAAGTCCTGCCCTCGAGGCCTTTCACCATCTTGGTCACCCTCCTCTGAACACACTCCTCTAGTAGTTTCTTAAACTCATAGAACCATTTACGTTGAAAAAGACCCTTATGATCATCGAGTTCAACCATTTAATGCCCTTATATTGAGGCAACCAAAATTCGAGTACTCGAGATGGGGCCGCACCAGTGCGGTGCAGGCTGGGACAATCACCTCCCTCGACCGTCCATCAGTCAAAAAGCAAAGATAACTTATTACATCTGGGGAGTATCTGCTTTCTGCACATCTGGAGCGTTCACTAACGTATCTGATGGGAATAAACTCAGTTAAGCCCCCGCTGCAATGAATAAAAAGGCTTATTTCTTCAAAAAGATGAGTAACACTTCCCTAGAAGAATCATACTTAATTTTTGTACAGTGATCCAAAAGCTACTTCCCTGAAAAGTTACTTTATTTGCACTAATTTTGAAAACACAGTATGGAAATATTTAGGCAATTATGTGGCCTAAACTTTTTCTGATCTGACTGCTAGAAAACAATTTTAGACTAATCTGTGGTTTATTTTAGTATTTGGATTACTAACTATTCCTTCCATCCAAAAATTGCAATCAAATATTTTTTACAAGTCTGCAAAGTCACATTTTGACTAAAAACTATTTACTTAAACAAGTGTAGTCACGTGAGGGTTTTTTAACAGAACATGGTAAAAATCAGCCATTCACTGAGGAAGAAAAACCTGTTTTGAGGTTTCTTGCAGAGAAACCTACTCCACATACTGAAAATATTCAAACCCATGGTGTTGGGCAACCTGCAGCGGCTGACCCTGCTGGAGCAGGGGATGTGACTGGGAGATGTCCAAAGGTGTCCTCCAGCCTCAGCACCCTGTAGTTCTGTGACCTGGACAATTCCAATCACTGGACTGAATTCCCTGTGCTACAAAACTCACATAACTACAAGTAATATAAATCACTCTGTCCCCCTGCCATTCTTTCTGCTGATGAGAACTGAAATACATTGCTCTGTCTCGTGAAGTTTTTAAGCAGAAACCTAAGGTACACTAACAAAAGCTGTTAGAAGAACATTTAGGTGACAGAAGCATGGCACTTGCATTGAGAAATGACAAAATCAAGTTTTGGGGGCACTGGGGTAAGAAGCGTGAAGAAAGAAAAATGGTTTTGCAAAATATAATAAAGGTGCTGAATCCAGACGGCAACAAATAAAAAGATACTGGACATATTTATTTGACTTTTGCTCATATCTTCTTACCTGTAACTTCAGGAGTTACACCTGAAGGAGAACCTGCACACTTCAAGACTGCAAGTGTCATATACTATGCTTATTGCTATTTCACCTAAGTACTTGGCCTTACCAAGCACAAATGCATTACTAAAATCAGCGAGTGTTAATAAAGTATTTTCTCAAACACAAATACTAAGTTTCCTGTCGTGTAAATTCAGGGACTAAGGTGAAATACGACTGGCAGACAGCAGCAGTCTTGTCCGAATTCATGTGCAGCACACACCTGAAGAAGGCTACAGGTGTTTAAATACTGCCTAGCCTTACGTTATCAAAAGCCTGCACGTTGGTCCTTGTACCTGCAAGCGCTAGGCATGTGGAAATTTTCAGCCTTCCAAGCAACTGGTCTCTTTCTCGTAGCAGCCCTAAACCACAGAGAGGTCACTCTGTGCATGAAGCATGGCGTTGCTTAAGGTCAGCATTGCCACCCCAGGGCCACTGCCTTCTCTGGCGTCAGAGTACCCGGGGAAGCCAGCCCTGTTCTGCTGCCCCTGGGGTAGGCACTGAGCTCCCCAGGTACCTCTTCCCAGGTCTCAGCTGCTGATGCATTCACCATTCCCCTGGGAGTCTCATGGAGCAAGCACAACAGGCCAAGGCACCCCTGCCTCTTCAGGGTTGGGCTCTGAAGCAGGAAACCCTGTTCTCAAATCTCACCAAGATCAAGTGGACACCGTGCACCTACTTTGCATTCAGCCACTTTTGAAATTCTGTCTTGGCATAAGAAATGTCAGTAGTTAAATTTTTATAAGCCTAAGAAATGAAAATCCTTTAAGTACATGTTGCTCACAGTCTACAGCTTCAAAGTCCAAGCTGCTTGATAGACAGGACTAAGCTTTCACAAAGCTGACAAGCCTTGCAGCTACTACTTGACATCGCCTAAATTTCCATAACTGGGTGCACTCTTACCACAAGGCTCTTGTTATGAAAGTTTCCTTCCCTAACTATTCTATCAATCAGTCTTCATAGTATGAAAGTGTATTAACTTTGCCAATAGCTATTAGTTCACATCATGCACTGCAATGTAGCGAGGTAGTGGAATTTTACTGGAGGCTTTGGTGTTGTTCATGCTTAAGCAAAAGAAACTAAAGGACAGCTCGGCCCTGTAAATAACTTCATTTCTTGGAAGCTTACAGCTGTTCATAAAGGATAAAAGGTAACACCCAGACAACCAAAACAATGCCAGCATCCTAGCCCCTCTACCACCTCTTTGACACCCTTCCAATGTCATCTTGCATCATAGTTAAGTAACTACAGGGATATGAACTCCAAGGACATCTGGATCAATAGACAAGCAGCAAGACCGCTCTGCAGAAATACAGGTGCTTTGCAGTGTTTTATTGTGATTAGTAATCAGCAGTGTGGGTGTTGGTGACCAGTCAAATCGTGTTGTATCTGAATGTTTGAAGGCTACAAGAACCTTGTGTAAAACCGTATTTGGGGTGCCCCAATTTGGCCAGTACTCCTCATGTGCATGAATAAATATTTACCCTTGTAATTCTGTATCTTGCTACCTAGCCTCTCTCCTCAGGCAGCAAAAGCCAGTTGCAAATTTTCGTAACACTCCCCAAAGGTCAACATCAGCACCTCTCCCTCTTCCAGAGTCAAGGAATCTCACTACTTCTTGAGGATTTCTGCACTTACATCTAGTAATAGTTTCAGCAGCTCTTGGCAAGAACCCTTCCGCAGTTGACCAACACCCATGAAACCTCTTGCTCTGAAGCAAGTACTTCAAAATAGTGGGCGTATCGCAAGCCATCAAAACCATACCTTGAAAACTGTGGAATAATGCACACGCTGATGGCAGCAAGATGGGACACCAGACGAGATGGTGGGGCTGGCAAGGGGCGTGCATTCAAGGCCCTTTGAACGCTTAAGTGTTCTCACCTTCATCAACAGATCCATGAACATTAAGCCTCACTGGGATAACAACCCAAATTGCAGCCAGCACCAAAACTTGACAGTTAAATACACTGGAAAGACTACAATGGCAGTTAATCAAAAGATTAGCCTCAAATTTAAGAAAATTTTTATCCAAGCAAGTTGCAAACTCTTCAGTATTGTGTAGTATAATAAAAACAGGTTCTCCTGAAAGTAACAACAACTGGCATCATGTAACCTAATGCTCCTTTATCGCCAGAAGTTTACCTATACTTCTGTTCAGATAATAGTCTCCTCTCTTTGCACTGAAAACCTCTATCTCCATCTGTGCAGTTCAGTACCCTTCCCAGCCTTGTGCAGAGACAGGGACAAGCATCTTCAGGGCAACTGTGTGATCTCTTGAGCCACGACTTCAAGAGCTGCCCACTTTTTCTGCTCATCCCAATTCAGTAAAACATATTAAACAGCGATGAACCGTGTAAAATCAAACATGGGAGTCTTCCCACCAAATGGTCAGGAAACGCCAGTATTTTGTTTTGTCTGCATCCTTATTTGCTCAGACTCTGCACCTCCAGTAGCCTCTTGGATTGAGGCAGGGAGGGAAGGAAGGAAAGAAGGAAGGAAGACCATTCCCAGATGGTGTTGGGAGGAAAAGGGAAGTGCAGTAACAAGGCTCAGCTGCAGAACGGTTAGGGAAGTCTGCACTACATGAAAGATAGTAAACTTTCAGCCCAAGGAAGACAGAAGTATTAAGAAACCAAGACTTGTGGTCTGTCAGCCTGTGAAGTAAAAGCTCCAAAAACTCAACAGTAAATAAAATTCAGTTGAAATACACACTTGCAATGTGCACAGAACTAGATCAAGAATACTCTTATTTTTACAGCAGTACACTGAAACAATTGCTCATAGTAAACAAGACTGGTATAAGTCTGCCGATAATTATAAGCTGACAATTCATTTCACAACCTGTTTCTTCCTCAGCACAAGCCTTACCAGCTAAATGCAGTTTGTATGTTGTTGTGGTTTAGGCCCAGCCAGCAACCAAACCCCAGGTAGACACTCACTTACACCTCCCCACAGTGGGATGGGGAGGAGAAAATAATATAAAAAAAAGGCTGGTGGGTCCAGACAAGGACAGGGAGGGATCACTCGCCAGTTATGGTCACAGGGAAACCAGACTTGGCTTGGGGCAGAAAAATCAATTTAGTTTGTACCAATCAGATCACAGTAGGATGAGAGACAAAACCAGATCATAGAACACCTTCTCCCACCCCTCCCCCTTCTTCCTGGGCTCAGCTTTGCCCTTGATTTCTCTACCTGCTCCCCTCCAGTGGTGCAGGTGGATGGGGAATTGGGGCTGTGGTCAACCCATCACACGCTGTCTCTCACACTCCTTCCTCCTCAGGGGAGGACTCCTCACACTCTGCCCTTGCTCCAGCGCGGGGTCCCTCCCTCAGGAGGCACTCCTCCACAAATTTCTACAGTGTGGGTCCTTCCCATGGGCTGCGGTTCTTCATGAACTGATCCAGCATTGGTCTTTTCCATGGGATGCAGTCCTTCAGGAGCAGCCTGCTCCAGTGTGAGCTTCCCATAGAGTAAGGGCCTCCTTCGAGTGCAGCCGTCTGGTCCAGTGTGGGGTCCTCCCTGAGCGGCGGCCTCCCCGCCCCGTGCCCCTCCATAGCTTTAGGGCACAGCCTGCCCTCTCCCCACAGGCTGCAGGGGGGTCTCTGCTCGGACTAACTGCCTCCCTCCTTTCTGCACTGACCTGAGGGTCTGCCTGGTTGTGTCTCTCACATCCCACTCCTCTCTGCTTCTGCAGTTCCCAGCCCCCCTCTTAACTATGTCAATCCCAGCAGCACTGACTGGCTCAGCCTAAGCCAGAGGCAGGTCCCACCTGGAGGCAGGGAAGCTTCTAGCAGCTTTTCACAGCAGCCATCCCTGTAAACCCCTTCGCCACTACACAAATCCAATACAACAGCAAAATCCAAATCTGTAATCTAGTCAGAAACATTAACTGAACAGTAGAACTGACTTTCCTAGACCCTTTTTCATGACGTGACTCTTCTTCATGATGTTCAGCTGTGTCTAAAAGGATTCTTCGGTCTTTTCAATCTGCATACTTAAAAATAGCTATTACAGCTTTTGCTAAAATGAAAAAGGATTCTTCGGTCTTTTCAATCTTCATACTTAAAAATAGCTACTACAGCTTTTGCTAAAATGAAGAGAAAGACTTTGGGTTTTACAATGAGGGCATCCTGTGGGGAAGGTAGGGGTATAGAAAACCAGAGCCAGTACAGTGGTTTGCAATGATTCAACTTATACTTTAATCCATTCCTTTGAGATTGAATCAGGTCTGGCACTAGTCAACTCATAACAAAACCTACTGCTCTGCTCAAACTTCAAACGCTTATGTGTTTCAGTAGCATCAGTGACACTTTTCTTCTGACAGGTATTTATTATTGGGCGATTAGTTGAGACAGAGTTGCATTAAGTGACAATTCAGTGCGCCAGGATTTCGCAGCTTATCTCCACTGCGCCAGGCCAGCTCTAGTTTGGAAACGTGCAGACCAGCTTCAGCCAGAGGACGTGGCTGACTGACAGCAGCCAGCTTCTCCGAGCCACGTGGAACACTGCAGGAGAAGGCTTTTTTTTTTTTTTTTTTTACTTCCACTAACTTTCTAACATGTATGCAAAATTACTACCTAAAAAAACATATTTCTGACAGACAGCCATGCACACAGAGATGCTGCATGCAGCCAGGTCAATGTGACTAGTTTGAGTTGCCCAAACCAGATATAAAAAACTAAATAGATTACTTAGAAGCCAACAAAGTGGCAGCCACAGATATACAGCAAGCCAGAAATGTGGAACAGAATTTGGCAGATGAGGGTTTATTTTTTTGTTAATCTTTTACTTCCCATCCTTCATTATTGTTACTTGAGGAACAGGATGAATCTTCCCTTTTGTCCCAAGGCTACTTTCTTGGTAGTTCCAACATGTTCATGTGCTCAGCAAAACATCTGGAATGCATTCACACCAAAACCATAAGCACTTCTAGTTCAAATGCATCTTGTGAGCGTATTTCTATTAGACAAAAACTTTTACCAAGAATTCTTTGTGTCCACCATAGGAAACAGTTTCACCATCACCACTCTGATCTTCTAACACAAACTGGACTTTACATTCCAGTTATCACTTGCAGGCAGCCATCACACATGCCAGACTTCAGTCTGCACTATAAATTTATTCATTTTGTAGAACACCACGGAAAGCAATAGGAGTGGATGGATAAATCCTCCAGATAGGTAAGAATCACAAGCTGAAGGGAGCCATGTCTGGGTATAGGACTGGGAGTGGAGACAGTTACACAGAGGCAATGCAACACCCAAGGGAAACAAGAAGCAGCAGCAGTGGGCAGAAGACAACAGACTTGGAGAGGTCTGGATACAGAGAAGCTGTCAGCTCGCCACAGCCACACGCTTCAGACGCACAGCTCATGCCTGACGTTTTGAGGGAAAAGGGTCCACATCTCTGCTTGATTAGCACAGTAGAGTTGGCCTTTATAGAAGGCCCCAGTAGCAACAAGGAAAGCTGGAAGATTTTGTGAGAAGGGGGAGGAGGAAGGGTGTCATAAATCAGATTGCAAACTTGCTGGCTAAGACAATATACAAAAGTATAACCATTTGCAACATTTGCAGAGGGACAGGACAGGGAATAGTTGATGAAGTAACTACTGGATCCTGGGTTCAATCGCTACATGCCCGGCATCTAGGATGTACCAAGAAGCAGAGACAGGCAGAGATATCTGGTGGCAGAGAGAGAATACAGTCATGGATAGCTGGAGGCAATGGAAGAAATAGTAAATTGAAAGACAAGGATATAAACATAATAAAAAAAAAGCCTATTCCAAAAGCTTTCCACACAGGCTTCCCCAAACCCTTCCTCCAAACCTTATCCTGAAACTTCCCGTTTCTAATTTTAACAAGGACTTGTGCAACTCCAGAGCTGTTTCGATCAACAACAGCATCAGTTCTAACAAAAACTGTATCCTACTCATCACGTATTTTTAATTCACGTCATCATGCTACTAATCCTATCACCACTAGCCTCTTTCCACTTCACACAGGTTCAGTATTTCCCTCCAAATCGCAGCGAACAAGTAAGTGGTGGTAAAATATAACTCTAAACACTGTAAACCCTTTTCTACCAGACAGAAAAAGTTTAGAGTGCAGTATTTTTGTGGCAGTAATAAAAACAGTAATACTATCAATACTGCAAAGTATAACCAGACTTACAGAATTGTCTGCCCTGGATATATCAGAGTTTAACATATTTTTCACTTTATTTTTCCATCAGAATATTAGGGTTCTTCACAACCAGAAAAGATGCAAGCAGTATTTTCTGTGGTTAAGCAAAAAAAGCATACAAATGCAGTTTTATATTTAAAATGTGATTTTTACCACAGAAACCAATGGGTGTTTAACCAAAAAGAACTTTTTCATAGAAAGATTAACTTGCATACCAAGTAATAACTTCTACCTGACGAAAGAACAACTACTACCCTAAAAACAAAGTTTGATTTTACCTAGATTAAGACTCTCTGGCTCCAAGTGAAATGAGCTTTGATGGATACTTCACACATCAAGAAATGAATACAATTTCTTGTGAAAAATTCTGAAGAACAAGAGATCCAATGGGAATTTTACAGGACTTAAGCTATGAAGAAAGTAGAGCAGAATTAATATCTGCAGCTAATTGCCTGTTGCCTCAGTCCAGAGGTTTTCCTTTTACAAGTACAGATAAGATGCCAATTCTTAGATATTTATAGTGTGTGAACTCTTCACAGGTGGCTGAAATCTGTATACAGGAAACCAACCGCATTTGTTATGCAGCCAGTGATGTTGTGTGACAAGACCTGATGTAAAATGTAACTGTTTTCTTTTAAAATTATCTTTTTCCCAAAACATGCTAGAGTGATTCCTGTATTTGACGTGTCAATTATGTATTTAAAGGAACTGTTCTGTATTTCAGAAAACTATTGTAAAGAGGCCCTATGCCACGAAGAACTAAGTTCTTGGACTGTCAGAGAAATTTGTCTTAGGCATTTTGAAATTCTTTGTAGAAATTCTTCTGAATCCTATTCTTCTGCGCTCCGCAATGGCAACAAATGCAGAGACAAAACCAGATTAACACAAGTTTGTGATGAGTACCACTACAGTAATTTTTACTTTCAACAGGTGAAAAATGTGCTTTCCTGCAGCAAGCAGAGAAATATTCCTCAGACTAGAATTTGCAAGCATATAGAGAAACAAAGACCTTTTTTTAAATGAAAAAGTAAATTAAAGCTATTTTTTATAATACCAAGTAACCTTTCAAACACTAGTCTTGGCAGTATTGGTTGCAACTCTGCAGAAAAGCTGACTCAGCGCTCTTGCTGCCACTGTGTGCTTCTGCAGGGTGGCACAGAGACCTGCTGCAACAGCAGGTAAGATACAGACAGGCCAAGGGCAAGACACACAAGCTGGAACACTGTTTCTCTGTATTGGGAATAACTTGCAGGGCCTAGGTAGCAGAGTGGGTGGGGAAGACACATGCCTACCTACAGTGGCAGGAAGCCTCAGTTTGAATAGACAAGATAGGTAGCTCCTACCTGTTTCCAGCCACCCTACCGCCCATGCCCTCCTCGGGCTGGACTTTCCTGACCACTGTAGACAGACAGATGAGACAGGAAGGCATTGGGCTTTTGGAACAGGCAGTGTGCTTGTGGAGGGAGGGAACCAGCTCCTACTGACCCCAATGGTGCTGCATGCACTCGGATAGACCCAGCTGTTCTTCCTCAGCCATGCAAATAACTTGCTGAAAGAGGTGCTGAACATAAAGAAGGGGTCACCGGTGACATGTAAAAAGTAATTAATAATTGATTCTTTGGAAAAACAAAGGGAGGGGGGCTCTCCAACACAATTACCTTACAACAGTCTTGTTTGGCCTGTCCAGAAGCAAACTGGAGAGTGGCAGCTAACAACTCTGAATAGCACAGCTGCTGCATTAGCGGCTTCAGGGCCCGGCATGCTGCAACTCTTGCATGAGCCAGAAGCCACAAAATATGCCTGCCAGGTTACAACTTAGGTTGCCAATGCCTTCTTTCGAATCCTTCTGGCTGAAGAAGCAAGAACCCAGCTGCCTTCATCTGGAAAGGTGTGCAATACGTCTGGAACTGGCTGTTACAAGGGATGGAAACACAGCACTACCATCTGCCATGCCATCATCCACAAAACTTTGAAGCAACATATCTCTAGAGAATTTTCCCACTGCATTGACAATGTATCAATTAGAGGAAAAACTCTAAAAGCATTACTAAGTAACAGGCAACAAGCAAGCTTTGTCTTTCCCAACTTGAACTGATTGATTAGTCTGCCGCCAGCAAATCAACAATATGAGGAAGACTGAACTTCTCTGGCTATAAAATGCCCCATCATATGATTAGTTATATGCTGAGAATAACCAATGGAGTCTGTTTACTGGTGGGTCCTGTAAAACCACAGGAGGAAATGGGGCTCCAAGCAGCTTAGACCCCCTCCACAGGGGAGGCTGCCACCTGCAAAGGGACAAGAGGCTGCCATCAGTTTGCTTCAGTCCTGGCCTTGGGAGTTGCCTTGGAACATGCTCAGGAGCATCAGTGGCCCTGAGTATATATATGCACAGACTCCTGAGTGATCACTAACATGGTGCAGAAATGTCTCAAAGATTGGAATTGCAGTAACTGGCAGCAGTTAGGAAAACCACTTTCAGCAGCAAAAGACTAGAAAGTAATACAACAGCTATTCAGAGAAACATCTACTTGAATACTTGGTGTTAATGTGCATATCTGAAATTCAAAGCCAATTTGTGAAACCAGGCTGACCAGAGAACACAGACTCCTCTCAGGAAGCCACAGCGCAAGCAACTCGGAAGCGCGAGATCTGTGGAATAGTATGACACACATGGAAAAGTATGAATGATGAACTAGTATGTGCAATGGGAGAAAGGGAGATTTGAAGAAACCTGGCAAGTAGATCGGCCCCCTTCCCCCCAGCAACACTGTCCAGTGCTGTCTCCTCACAGTGGCAAAGCTAGCAATGGGTTGCTAGAAGCTTTTCTACCTGGAAACAAAATACAGGCAGCACCCTAGATGTGACAAAGTATTTGTTGGCATGATGGAATGTAGCCTTGGCTAGACTCTTGACAGCAGTAGCCATTTCAAAAACACAGCTGTCCAAGAATGAGGGGAAGACAGTGGAGCACAGCGGGTGTATAATATTCCCTCTAATCCTCAGGCATCTGGAAAGGTGGAACGGTACAATGGCTTACTTGTACCTGCACTCCAGGGCAAGGGAATCTCACCTCCACAAAGCTGGGGTGGGAGTTGGTTTATATAAAAGCAGGCACACCTCATAGCAGCCCTGCACCAGACCATATACCTCAAGTTCAGCTCCATGTCAAAGCACTAACCCGCCCCAGGGACACCAGAACTGAAACACAAGTTTGTATCTATCCTCCTTTGGCAGCTGACGTGCCTAAGGAAGGAGTCTTTCTCACCTGTGGACCCAGAATTACCTCCTAGGTGGCCTAGGAACAGGGGGACATGTGAGGAGATGGTCTGAGAGACTCGCAGAGGGGACCCGTGGCTGGAGATGCGCTCTGGGCTGGAGAGGTTCCATGCCAACAGGGTACATCCTTGAGGGACTGAAGCTGTGAGCCACCCACATTCAGAGCAGGGACAGCCCCGAGGGACTGTGGCTGTGGGCCGCTCACACCAGGGCCACCCACACCAGAGCAGTGACAGCCCTGAGGGACCATAAGCTACCCTTACTGGGACAGGGACACTGAGGAGCAGAGGCAAATCAGCAGGGAGGCAAGGAGGAGCAGCAGAAACCACTAGGCAGATGACCTTCCTGCTCTGCCCGTCACCTCACCAACGGAGCAGGGGAAGATGGGCTGGCACAACCTGCAGTGAAAGCCAGGGAAGTCGAGATGGGGTGGGTAAGGGTGTTTGACTTAAATTGAGAGAAGTGGAAGGGGAGGACCTCAGGGGTTTGATTGATCATTTTCTTTCTCTCAGTCTCCAAATTAGAAGTTTGTGTACACCGACAGTAGGCTAATTTAAGTAAAAGTTCCCCGAGCGGAGACTGTTTTCCTCATAACATTCTTTCAAAAACAACTTTTACTAGACTCCAAAGAGCAGGTTCCATGCCAGAGCATGGAAGAGCAGTTTGGCTAAAAGAAAGAGGCTTGCCCCTGGCAAGATGATCCCAACTGACAAAGATGACTATTATTACTGCATTTCACTAACACAGCTGTCACCTGATGAAATACAAAGCCATTGCAGTGAGATGTTCAGGACAGCAAGAGTTAAAGCAGAGTCCTTTCTCAAGCACAGGCAACCCCATCACATGCACCAGAGTAACATCAGGAAAATATTGAAATTGGTCTTGGCTGGATGGCAGCAGGCTGAGTCACTCTTAACTCTTGCCAAGTTAAATCACTGTAACTATGGAAAGTTTAAGCATTATTGCAGTGATGTCATTTTGATGTAGCAGTGCAGTGGCCATTTTATACATAAATAACAACACATAAAAACCCCTTCTTACCTATTTCAGATTAGAGGAAATAGAAAGATAGAGAAACACGTACCACACTTCTCAATTCACACTGCCACGTATGCACACTGGCACTGCTACTAAAATTGTTCAACTGAAAGGAATTTGTGTTCTTATTGTGTTTTGGAGGGTTTTTTTAATTACATTTAAAACTCCAGAGCTCACAAAGCAGAGATCGGACTCCAGGAGTCCCTGCCCCACCTGAAAGCTCCATCTACTACATTACAGACAGGCTCATTTCACCGTCACCCAAGTAGTCATTTTTCTCTACACTGACTTGCCTCAACAAGAAGTCAGGGGCACAAGCGTTTCCTTCCCTCTGCTCATTAATTACAGCAGCCTTACGAAGAAGGGATCTCCACCTGTAATTCACCTTAGGCTACTGATCTTCCAACATAGATACTTCCACTTCCAGCGTGTGTTTTGCTCACCTCCTGGTGTTCACTACCACAGCTGTTTCTTGTGGTGACTGTGTTTCAGTCAGTAAGTTCTACTCAGTTCTGGCAAAGGCTACTTAAAGCCTATGTTCCTGACTCCAAACTCGAGATCCTCAGTAAGCAGCCAGCTTTTTATGCCTTCATCTTTCTGCAGCAGATAAGGGAAACTTTTGAGCCTGCTTTCAGCAGTTTGCTGCTGCTCATCATGTATGGATTTTTTTGTTTAATTCTCCTTCTGCTCTGCTCTTCATATAAATTGTACAGAAGGTCCACAGCCAAATACATTTCTTTTCGTTGTATTTGGAAAACCAGACGCCAGGCTACCCTGGTGGTTTTGCAGATGTAACACGCTGAGCCCGTCTTAGACCCGTCACCCAAGTAGTCATTTTTCTCTACACTGACTTGCCTCAACAAGAAGTCAGGGGCACAAGCGTTTCCTTCCCTCTGCTCATTAATTACAGCAGCCTTACGAAGAAGGGATCTCCACCTGTAATTCACCTTAGGCTACTGATCTTCCAACATAGATACTTCCACTTCCAGCGTGTGTTTTGCTCACCTCCTGGTGTTCACTACCACAGCTGTTTCTTGTGGTGACTGTGTTTCAGTCAGTAAGTTCTACTCAGTTCTGGCAAAGGCTACTTAAAGCCTATGTTCCTGACTCCAAACTCGAGATCCTCAGTAAGCAGCCAGCTTTTTATGCCTTCATCTTTCTGCAGCAGATAAGGGAAACTTTTGAGCCTGCTTTCAGCAGTTTGCTGCTGCTCATCATGTATGGATTTTTTTGTTTAATTCTCCTTCTGCTCTGCTCTTCATATAAATTGTACAGAAGGTCCACAGCCAAATACATTTCTTTTCGTTGTATTTGGAAAACCAGACGCCAGGCTACCCTGGTGGTTTTGCAGACAGATGTGACACGCTGAGCCCTAGACCTCCCAGCCAGCCACAGCAGGAAGCCTCCTGCTCTCTCCTCCCCGTCCACCCCAACATTTCCACTCTCGGATGCTGTGCCCTGCCACTCCCTTGCGCTGGCTCTGACACCCATCAAACATTCCGCAGAGCAAACTCAATGCACCAGATTAGTCACTTGCTGACTTATCAAGCTGAATCATCGCAGCAGGGGTACAATGGGCACCAGAGGAAACACAGGATGGGAGAAATGGGAAGATCCCACTCCTCAGCAGGGGCAAGATGTTAAGACTGCCTGTAGAAACTTGGCTACACTCATATTTGACCTTCCTCTGGTTCCAGCTGCTTTGCCTGACTTGCAAAGCTGATAACTTGGCAAATGAGACACTTGATAGATAACTCTGAAGTTAAAACAGCAAGCACTTTTGCTAAGCAACAACTAAGAAAGCTCAGTCTTGCTTAGTAACAAATTCAAATCTTCATGATACAACAGTTTTCACATGCTTAAAATGGATGATACCATAAGAAGCTCTCGGTCCCAAGGCACAGACTTGTCTGCTTGAGTTGTGAAAGCAGGCAGTCCTGGAGAAACCAGTCACCTCCGAACGGTCGCACAACAGCTCAGCTGCTTGTACGGTAAGATCCTTAACTTCCTACGGCAGTTCTGCCAATTCAGGCTACAGAGAGCTGACCAACAGTGAAATGAGAATGTTCAAAAGTATGTAATTCAGGTGTTGCCTTTATTTAAAATTGTACAACCACAAATCCTAACTTCCCCCTGAAGGGCCCCGCCCTCCGCAGGCTGACAGATCTCAGTTTCTTACACATTTTGTTCAACAATAAAAAAAGTCCAAAATAATTAAAACCATTCTACTTGGTTTGTATTATCGGCATTAACCAGTACCCAGATAAATTAACCAGCAGTCCGATAAATCAACCACCTTTTTAAGAACAATCTGTTAAAAATGTAGCATCATTCTCTTCAGAATTCCTCAGAAACAAAACCCCTGACGGCAGTTTTTTGTACACCTTCCAGCAGGGAAGAAACTGGACGTACTCTTCACCTCCAAACTTCTTGTTTAGAATGACTGGTTCTGAGTGACTCCAAGTGTTTCCATCTCTTAAGAAGATCACACCAAAGCTCCGGCTGCCCATGACCGTGCTGCTTGCAGAGGCAGAGGAGCAAGTTTACCAGTAGTAGTATGACATGTGAATGTTAACAGCCTGAATCATCTGTGAGTTTTAAAGGCGGTTACTGTAAAATCGTACTATTTTTCCAAGAGCTCAGCTCTGCTAACCGAGCAGAGTTATAAATCACAGTAAGGCCACAGCAGAAGACACTATTCAAACAGGCATTAAGGCAAACTGCTGATCTGGCGTCCTGCACGCAGTTCTCCACAGCCTCCAGGAAACTCTAGGAACAGTTATTTTTCTTTCTCTCTTACAGCGAAGAGACAGGTTTGAAGTCACACAAATGGCAAAGGACAGCTTTCGCTGCACATTCCAGCTCAGGACTGGGGAAAAAAAACCTGGTCCTGGGAACTGGTCTGCTTTCCCCCCTCGCGCAAACCGCTCCCTCACCGCCTACGTGCTCACCCTTCTGATCGGGGTGCGAGAAAACCGCCCCCGACACGCGCTGAAAAGCTTCTCACAAAACACACCGGTGTGTTTTACCCTGCAGTTTTCCCGGTTTGGGGGGGGGTGG
>NW_010239104.1:31364-42484 GCF_000690775.1 Eurypyga helias | reverse complement strand
ATTGCCAGATAAGGCTAAACTACAAACAAGTATTTTCAATGCCCAGTGTGGGTTTCTAGAAAGTTGAGATAAAACCAGATCTGATTAGTATGTAGTAAGTATTTAGTATAACAATGTGGTGATGGTTGATCCAGATGTTGAGTTCAGGGTTTTTTTTAAGTTGCTAACAGAAGGGTGGGATCTACTGCCTTATGTGATCCTTATTATACTGATCTTACATGCTCAAACTGGCTGAGGGCCTTGGTTAGACTACTCGGTGTATTGCTGATGTTGGAAGGAATCCTCTATCTGTGTCTGTATTTAATATTGTCAGCCCCCTGCTACTTTGTGAGTTATCTCCTGGAGGCTTTCAATAATTACACCTTTCCCTTTTTCTCCTCGGGAACTCAGCCTATAGAGGAGAGATTTTTCAATGCTGGTTTGGATGTGAAGAAATTATTCCAATGATTTCCCTCATCTCTCAGGACAATGGCAAAGGTGTATGAGTATTTTAGAAATTTTTCATGGGGTTGGGGTGACCTATGATTAGGGATTAGTTTGCTTCTGAATGTTCTTGTGATCTTGTGTAAAGTTAAAGAAATGTTTGGGAGTGCTGTCGCATCTGCTATTGGTGCTGAGGGCAGATGCAGGGTCTGTGCAGCCACCCAAACTGCCCTAACGCAAATGGGGGCAGCATGGACCTGTGCGGTGTGCAGGGCGGCAGACTAAGCCTGTGCGGCTGCAACCATGACCACCTCACTTTCCACCATCACCATTTCACATCCCACAACAGAGAGACTGTCCCAAGAGTTCAAGCTGTTCAGAGAGATGTTCTGCTCCCCACCTGGATGACCCAGTATCTCGGCTACTAGGAGTAAGCGTTCCTCTGCTCAAATAAGGGAATGTAACAGGTATCCATCACAGGGTACCCTGTGGTTTTACCTATGTGACTATGGAGGGGACATGAGGAGGTGGAATGGAAAACCTACTGAACTCCTGGAGGAACGAGTAAGTGAATTGAAAGGGAAAAAATTCACCAGTGGGCATTCTTCCAGGAAATTGCTGCTCCTGTATCCAAATAGGGTGGAGCAATAAAGCAACTGAGTGGTATTTAATTGCCAGATGAGGTTAAACAATGTCACCACCCCTCCCTTCTGGACTCAGACTTGCTGCCCATTTCTCTATGTCCGCCCTGCCAGCAGCGCAGGAGGCTGGGGAATGGGTGTTGTGGTCAGTCCATCACACCTTGTCTCTGCCACTCCTTCTTTCCCAGAAAGAGGACTTTTCACACTCTGCCCCTGCTCCAGTGTGGGGTCCCTCCCTTGGGAGACAGTCCTCCACCAACTTCTCCAATGTGAGTCCTTCCCACAGGCTGCAGTTTTTCATTAATTGCTCCAGACCTTTTCCCTTCCATGGGATGCAGTTTCCATGGAGCTTCCTTCAGGAGCAGTCTGCTTCAGTGTGGGTTTCCGATGGAGTCACAGGCTTCTTAAGGCACAGCCGCCTGCTCCGGCATGGGGTCATCCCCATGCTGCAGACGGGTGTTTGCTCCCCAGTGACCCTCCATGGCTGCAGACGCACAGCCTGGCCTCTCATCACAGGCTGCTGAGGGACCTCTGCTCCAGCTCACATCTTCCCCTCCTTCCTTCACTGACTTGGCTGTCTGCCTGTTTGCCAGTTTTCTCTGGTCTTCCTTACTTAAATATGTTAATCACAGAGGTGCTGACGGGTTCAGCCATGGCCAGAGCTGGGTCCTACTTGAAGCCAGGGAAGCTTCCAACAGCTTCTCACAGGAGCCAGCCCTGCAGCCCCTTCCCTGCTACCAAAATCCTGAACACACAAACCCAACAAAGGTGTTCATCACAAGCCTGCTCATCACAAGCCTGCTCTGCAGTGAATTTTATTGGGTTTTGGTCTGGTCTCTAGATGTTGTTCTCTCTAGTATGTTGAGAGAAACCAACATCAATGGTTTAATTTCTGTATCCTTCTTTTTCCTTTTCCTTCCTCATTCCTGAACCCCTACAACAATGTAAATTGAAATAAAGTTATTTTTTCTATTTTATTTCCACAAACCATTTCCCTGTATTTGCCACTTCCATCATTACCTCTTTGCACCTTGTATGGCTTCCAGGCACAGAGTCATCAAACAATCCCAGTATGCAAACCCCAAAGATTTTCTAGCCTATCCCTCTTCCTGGTGATAGAATCAACTATACTAGACTATTATGACACCTTCCCTTAGCCTTATCTGTGGGCTAAACAGACAACCTCTCCAGGCAACCTGTTCGAGTGTCTGATCATCCTTTCAGTAAAAAAAAGATCTGATTTTTTAAATAGAATTTCTTCTCTTCAGCTTGTACCTATTGTCTTGTGTCCTGCCACTGGCCACCACTGAGAAGAGCCTTGCCCTGTCCTCTTTAAACCCTCCCGTCAGGTATTTATGCATTATGTTAAGATCCTCCTGAGCCTTCATGTCTGCAGGCTGAAGGGTGCCAGCTCCCCTGACCTCTCAATATGTCAACTATTCCAAGTCCTTCATCTTTGTGACCCTTTGCTGAACTCACAACAGATTGTCTTTATCTTTTTTTGTACTGGGGAACCAAGACCTGGACACAGCACTCAGATGTGTCTCACCAGTGCTGAGGAGAGAGGAGGGATCACATCCCTTAGCCTACTGATGAGGTTCAACCTAATGGGGCCCAGGAGGCTGCTGGCCTTTGCCACAAGGATGCATCGCTGACTTATGGTCCACTTGTTGTGCACACAGTAGTCCCAAGGTCTTTCTCAATGAGTTTCTTATCATCCAATTGGCCCCAGACTTGTATTTGTGGTTGAGTTAATTTCTCCATGGAGCCAAGACTTTGCATTGTTGCACTGTTGAATTATATGATGCTCCTGTCAGCCCATTTTTCCAGTCTGTTGAGATCTCTCAATAGTAGCACACCCATCTGGTGTATCAGCCACTCCTAGTTTTGTATCATCTGCAGATCTTCTGAGGGAGCACTCTGCATCAGCATCCAGCTCATTAATGTAAATAAACAGTACTGGACCCAGTACTGACATTCGGTGCACACCACTAGTCCAGCCTTCAGTTGGGCTTTGGGCCATTGACCACAGCCCTTTAAGCCCCACAGTTCATCCAGTTTTCAGTGCACCTCACTGTCCACTTATCTGGTCAATACTTCATCAGTTTGTTATGGGAGACAGCGTTGAAAACCTTCATTTCAACTTGTGATAAGTTACAAACCCTAACATTCTTCTATTTAATAATTGCATTCCCCAACTTTTCCAGCTTGTATCTGTATAGTTGACCAGTCCTGCCAATTGATTTGCACCTTATATTTTCTAGCTGTTCTTCCACACTGACAGGTCTCAGGTCATTGTTTCCCAGTTTACATCTCCTTTCACTAGTGTCATCTAGGCCATGTGTACCCTACATTTTATTAAAATGTGATGTAATATGTCCAAAGTATCATCATCTCATTTTATATCTGGATTGTAAAGCAAACCTTTCTAGGTTTGATCACTACTCTCTCCAGACAGAAAGAATCAAAGACTAGCTGCTCTGTTTCTCTGTGGAACAATCTGAAAAGGGTAGTCAAACTCATTTTGGTAAGACACTTAAATTACATCTTTAAAGACAAGAAAAAGTAGGTCAGGGATAAGGAAAGTGGGTGCAATATTACACAATAGAAGTGAATACTAATTATGGGATGACAGTGTACTTTTTCCATAGATAAAACATAATGTGGATAGTTAGAAACTCTGCTATCTTTTTGTAAGCCTTATCTCATAATACGTTTCTTATCCACCTTGATGGGATGACATGTTGGCAAGATGCAACATAAACAGGACTTAACTGAGGCAGAAAATTCACATGACAAGCTTGCCCTTCCGCTGCAACATTGAAAAAAACACAGGTAAGAACCCTTAGAAATATTCAGATGCACTATAATAAAGCCACTGCTGCTAAGTGCTGTAAATCAAATGAGTACGGCTGCATGCACTGTCATTGCTATCATTCTGAGTCTGTCAGCATTTCTGTTTCCTCTGCACAGTTTAGATGTGCCACATCCCCAGAGCTGAAACGTTGCACACAGATTGGCAGCCAGGACACTATTTTCTTTTTAAAAGATCCAATGGATTTGTTACAATGGACTAGGGGAAACGCTCTCTTCCCAGTCCAGTACAATGAATGAATTAAAAAGTGTTCACTCATGTGTACATGTTAGGAATAAATCTACTACCAGATAAAACACTGTGAAAGAACACAGTGACAGAGGATTTCAGTGACAGAAAGTTGGTGTAGAACCTCAGCATCTCCTGTGAACCCTTGTCTGTCTACTACTTTATACTACCTAGGCTATATACAAGAGAGAAGGTGCTAGAGACACAGTGAAGGACCATCTGTGAGTCTGTGATCATTGCACAGGCTCAGCTACTACACACCTAAACTTAGCAGTTACAAATCAACCTAACTTCAAGACTTGCCAGAGAATAAGGGAGTAAAGCTTCCCTCAAGTGTAATTTTACAGTTTCTTGAAAAGAAAGAAAAAAAGCCCAACACTCACTAAAAAAAAAAAAAAAAAAACCAAAAAAAAAACCCCAAACAAACAAAAAAAAAAACAACCAGAAAAAAAACCCACCTCACCCTTGAACTTCTTGGTTTAATCAGTATGTTGCTGTGGGCAAAGAGGGAAGGTGGGTTTTTTCCTGTGATATTTACAATACAGCCATGAACACAGATTCACGACAAGGACTGAGGGATTGTTTATGGTGATGCCATTATTACAAAAGAACAATGCTGTAAGTGTACTTCATTGGATTCAGACCCAGATAGCTGCAGCGTATCTGTGCTGTGTTGTGGCACTCTCGAAATTTCACCAAAACTGAACCTCCAGTGATTTTAGGCATTTCTGCTAGTAGGCTTCCTTTCATGTATAAATAGACTGTATAAACCTGCACACTTCTGAGTGGAGACCATTGCACCTGTGATGTGGAAACAGGCATTTAGGTTTTTTGCCAAAAAGCCTTATAATATCCTTGTGTTTTGTAATGGTTTTTCAAACTGCCTCTGGACCAAAACCGTGATTCTAACAAATAACGTTTCACAGGCAGTTAGGCTGCAAGGTAAAGCAAACACTTTCTAGTATTACAGTACATATTTAAAAAGCCAATTCCTCTGAAATGCAACTATACGTAGAAATTGATGTTTACCAAAAGTAATTCAGACAAATCTGAGAGGTCATACAGGAATAATGAGCAAATGAGCAGAGAAGATCAAGGTAGATCACTGATATTCTATCAATTCCACTTGCATTAAAAGTAATGAAATGCCTCCAGTCATTATGGAAAGAAGACCCTCCAAACAATAACTGCAAGCCATCCAGGCTTGTCCACCTCACTTTGCAAAGAGGCTGAATCAATAACCCTCAAACACAAACTCTCAAGTTCATTTCACCAAGCCTTAACACAAATATAATTACCTCACATCATCAATTATAACTATTCATCTCTGTAAAACATTGTGCTAGTTTTGGCTAGGATAGAATTAATTTTTTTATAGGAGGTAGTATAGCTATGTTTTGGATTTGGCTGAAAACAGTGTTGATAATACAGGGATGTTTTAGTTTCTGCTGATCAGTGCTTAAACAGAGTCAGAGCCTTTCTGTTCCTCACACCATCCCACCAGTGAGAAGTGATGTTTACCAAAAGTAATTCAGACAAATCTGAGAGGTCATACAGGAATAATGAGCAAATGAGCAGAGAAGATCAAGGTAGATCACTGATATTCTATCAATTCCACTTGCATTAAAAGTAATGAAATGCCTCCAGTCATTATGGAAAGAAGACCCTCCAAACAATAACTGCAAGCCATCCAGGCTTGTCCACCTCACTTTGCAAAGAGGCTGAATCAATAACCCTCAAACACAAACTCTCAAGTTCATTTCACCAAGCCTTAACACAAATATAATTACCTCACATCATCAATTATAACTATTCATCTCTGTAAAACATTGTGCTAGTTTTGGCTAGGATAGAATTAATTTTTTTATAGGAGGTAGTATAGCTATGTTTTGGATTTGGCTGAAAACAGTGTTGATAATACAGGGATGTTTTAGTTTCTGCTGATCAGTGCTTAAACAGAGTCAGAGCCTTTCTGTTCCTCACACCATCCCACCAGTGAGAAGTCTGGGGGTGCACAAGAAGTTGGGAGTGGACACAGCTGGGACAGCTGACCCCAACTGACCAAAGGGATATGCTGTAACATATGGCATCATGTTCAGCAATAAAAGCTGGGGAAGAAGATGAAAGGGAAGGACATTCAGAATTATGTCAAGTAACTGTTCTTATTCCCAAGTAACTGTTACACGTGATGGAGACCTGCTTCCCTGGAGATGACTGAAAACCTGCCTGTCAATTGGAATTGGCGAACGAATTCCTTGTTTTGTTTTTCTTGTGTGTGTGTCTTTTACTTTAAACTGTCTTTATCTCAACCCATAAATTTTCTCACTTTACTCTTCTGATTCTCTCCCTCATCCCATCAATGGGGCACAATGAGCAAGCGGCTGTGTGGTGCTTAGTTACTGACGGGGGTCAAACCACTACAAGCATGATGCTGAAAAGGGCAGTATTATATTGCCACTTGTGGGAAAACTGCAACAGACCAGTTGTAGAGAAGAGTGGGCAGCTATAAAATATTCTGACTATAGCCTGAGTCATACATAGTGAACTAGCAGGGTGTAAGGGAAGAACAGCTGTATTTTTCAGAAGTTTCTTTCCCTTTTTCCAACTGGTGGGAACTTCACCACACCACAACTTCTCAGATATGATGGATAGAGGTTTAGCAACCTCATCCATCAGTTTTCTCGGGACCTGTGGATGTATTTCATCAGGTGCCATGGACTTCTGCACCTTCAGATTCTTTAGGTGGTTATATTTGAGCTAACATTTTCCTACTCTAGAAAGGAAGGTATATCACCATCATGTGTGGCACTACAGCATTCCCTGCCCCACACAGTCTTGTGGCTAGCAGTTCTTGGTACTGAAGACAACATTTCAGGGACATATTCTTCCATTAGTTCCAGTATGGGAGCTGATTCACTTCCTGGTCCTTAAAGCAGAGCAACTAACACAGTTTAATGAAAACTGTAAACACACTGTTTAGCAGCTTGGGAATTGGGTTTTTCAGAGTGTGGGGAACACCAACTAAAGTACTATTTCCATGTGCCGCAGGTCCTCTGAAGGTTTTGGCAGGACACTAGTGGTGTTTTCACTTCAGTCTAATTTATATTCCCTGGCAGCTGGGGCTTGTAAGAGTCCAAGAAAATATTGTAACTTGACTTTGCTCAGACTGGAGCTCAGGGCGCACAACCTGAAGAAAAGGCTAAGCTGGACTGTCACTCCATGTAAAAAGCCAAGTGAGATGTCTATTCTCAGTTTTTGCAACCCTGACATTACCCCAGAACTTGAACAGTCCACTTTTGGTCTCTTTCCTGTATAATTTTCTTTAAAGCCTAAAGGAAGGGAAAGGGCTATGCTGGGTGTGAATCAGGGAAGTGCACCTCAGCCCCTTTCCTCTGCCCCAGCATGCACAAATACAGGGCAGTGTAAAATGTTAAAAAGAAAAAAAATCAAACAAATACGACCACATTTCCTCACCAGTTGCCAGGGTGCTCACACACCTTAGCATTGTCTGTGGTTTCAGGGAGTGGATGGAAAAAATGAGGCTCACAGAGGATGTTGGAGGAGGCAGCTTTTGCTGTAGATGGTACTAATTGGAAGAAGGAGTTGATCACTCCTCCATCAACGGCAAAAGGTTAGCAGGGGCACAGCACATTTCCTTCTACAGGCTCTTTAATAAACAGGCATGCCCTTGTGTTGCCAACCAGAAGTAAACATCCACTTTCTCCACTTCATAAAGGGCTTTATTATGTTAAAATAATTTAAGTATAGGAATTGATGGTTTTGTTTTGTTTGGTTTTGTTTTGTTTTGAAGACCAGTGCTAAACAAAAAACAGAAAAGCTAGAGAAACAAGAGTTTTGCTGCAGGCACCCCAAGCAGTGCAAAACACAGTGAGAATACCAACAAAGCTCCACCCAGGCTGGTCAGCCTGAGTTTGGTGACAGACAAGCTTTCAGAAGCCAGTTCAATGAGAATGTGAAAGTGATGCCTTAAGATTCACCTAGTTCAAACACTGCTACCTTTTGTCTGCCTAAGGATTACATTACTTTAATCCTAACCTCACACAGATGAAAAGTAACAAATTCATTATCTTCATACAGGGCTGGTGTATGTGTGTGTTTTCTATGAGTAAATTTTGTTGAGGTTAGTGTCATAATTCACTGGTAAAAATAAATAAATAATCTAAATAAGTAAAAATGGATGCTGTGCGTTTTTCTCTGGGAGATTAATTTCAAAGAAGCAGAAAGTAAACTGTTGTCTACACAAAGGGGAAGAGTGGGGGGAGGGGGTGGAGGAGGGAAGGAAAAAAATCCCACAAAACAGGAAAAGCGGAATGGAAAACAATTATTAGATTTCAACAGTATGCCTCTACAATTGCCTGACCTCAATTCTGCTGTGCATCTCTTGTCCATATTATATCTTGTATTTTTATTATCAGTATGTTATACACAAAATATTACATGCAGTATAAATTGAGCTTCTAAATGTGTGCTTGGGTAGGATGGCTGTGTCTATTGAGACTCCTAGATTACTTCTATTAGGGGGTGAATGTCATGCTATTTGTCATCCAAAAGGTAATTTTCCCTAGACTTATATTAAGGGCCCATATTTTATGATAACCTCTGTATTATGTTGATCTGGGCATTTTTCATGAACCCATTCATCAGACAGGTATCTCCAGTCGTAACTGTAGCCTTGCAAAATTGTACTTGCTTTCAGGGTGAATAAAATTCTTTTTCTTTTTTTTCCCCCCAGCTTTATCAGTGATACTAAAGGAGCGTTTGAGTCCCTGTGAGCATGCCAGTAAAATTCCAGGACAAGCTTTGCACATATTAAGAAGTACATATGCAGGAGTTAATTTATTGATCTTAAAAAGTACCGTATCAGAAGGGAATCAAATTCAGCCTGGACTAAATATTATTATCTGGCAGCTGTCTTGTAACCACCAATCTCTAACTGACCCAAAATTCAACACCAATACAGCCAAACAGTTAAGAGGCGCAGTGCCTGGGATTTTTGATGTGATTCACATTTGTACATGGGTGAACGAGCAACCGTGTGAGAAGGATGACCGGGTTTGAATTAACTGCAAATTCCTCTTTACACCTGGCATAGCATGAGAAGGAGACCCACTAAAGAGAAGAGTTTGCATATTCTAATTAATAAGCATTAAAACAATTTGCAAGATGTCATATATTGTTTAGAAATTGTACCAAAGCTTCACAGGATAAGGGTCAGGGATTGACTCCAAGGATGGTGTACTCTGATAATTAACCTTTCAGATTCCTCTTAGGTTTCAGAGCAACTTGTGATCCTAATTGAAATTAAATTGAGGGAGGCGGAGAGAGACCGCTCTTGCCAAACTATAAACTGCAATAAAGCGCAGCAGATTTAGCAGTGCGCACTAATTTCTTCTTGTGGAGCACTCTGAGGAGCTAATACAGACACTAAATCAAATCTGCAGCTTTATCTGACTAGGTGAGGCCTCAGCACTCCAGTCAAGAAGCAAAACAGATGCAGATCCTTTTGCCAACAGCATTCATTTCCCATGGATAAAGGGAGCAATTTTCTATTCCCTCAGGTGCTGCTTTATGCTAGCATTCAGTAAGCCTAAAAAAAAAATCCCAGCTGCTCTCACCTCAGAGGAAGAAAACACAAACAACTCTAAACAAATCAATCTAACATTTCCTATAGCCTCTAATGTGGAGCACAGTCAATATTTTTCTGCCTCCTCCCCTTTTGTACATAATAAAAATCTACTGTTCCCATCGTCCCCAATATGTCGGAAGCCAGCAAGTGTAAAGGCAGCCATTCATATAATTTGAATGATAATCGAAAATAAGCAGAAAAGGAGGATAAATTTATCAAACTTGTGAGAATATTCTAGGAAAAAGGAATTTCCTGAGGTAACTGTCCTTGACCTGGCTCTTTAATCGAGTGAAATTTCATCACTTTATCTAATATCATGCTTCATGCTTCAGGCTTCCAGCAATTCTATTTTAGTGTGGTCTAATGGGCAGCTGACACATCCACTCAGCACCAGACTGCATAATATGTGCTGACACACTGTGTGGTGAGCGCCCTATTGAGAGCTGTTTATTTGTGCCTGGCAAGGAAAAATTTCATCCAGTAAAGTCTCTTCATAACAATTTCAGTCTCAGTTTTCAGGACCTCCATGGAATCCACATTTGGAGAGGTTCAGAAGCACTTGCAGGGAAATTCAGTTGCTTATTTGGGTGGCTGTACATTATCTGACTTAAGGTGAGAGGTTGTGAAAGCACTGGTTATGGTTGTCTGAAACCTGAATCTAGATAGTGTAATGAAGAGTGTCATCCTAACTGCTTTGGAGCCAGCTCTTCTCAGAACCCCTGATTCAATTTGATATTCTGAGGTTAACGCACTGTATTGGGACTGAAAATAGGAATGCACACGAAAAGCTTTTATATTTATTCAGTTCAGTAAGCATGGCAAACTCATCAACAGCTATTTGTACACTGTAGCATGGTGGGACTTACTTTGATGTTCTGATTTATGCTTGCTATTTTTCCTGCAGTATTACTTTAGAGTAGAAATGGACTAAAAAAAAAAGCAGACAAGGCTCTCAATAGCAAAGGACATTATCATAAACAAAGCAACATGAGAAAATAAAAGAATGACACAATCACAAGGATTCTGGCCTCTCAACCTCATGTAGAAATAAAATTCACTATACAGAGTCCAAGGAATATATTTCCTATACATATACAAATAGCTAACATATTAAGATAGTTATCTTGCTTATTAGCTATGGAGAAATAGCCTGTGAAGCAAGCTATATGTACACATGGATAACAAAGGAATAAGTGCACACAAATAGAATTAATTAAAACATGTCTCATCAACCCATCCACACTGAAAGGTATACCCAAATTATGTCTAGACATACAATTACTGATCACCTTCGCACTTGGAGCAG
>NW_010239104.1:0-31349 GCF_000690775.1 Eurypyga helias | reverse complement strand
TGGGAAAATGATTCAATGATTCTATAAAAACATTACTGATATTTCAGCTAAATGTAATGTGTATTACATAACATGCGCATTTTCTACAAGGAAGTATGTGACATGAACACGTAGTGAATGTGTATGTATTATCCACAAGTGTATCTTGCAGGAAGTGTGTTTTGAACTTGGTAGTTTTACAAAAGTAACCTTGGCTTTTTCAGTCTCTGACTTCAGAATATTCAGAGACAGAACTTTTAATAATTGGTTATTTGGGAGAAAATCGCTATAAAATTCTGCAAGTATGACAAAAGTCAAGCCTTCTAATAAACTTACAGACATTGGCTATATTCTTCATTGACACAAATACATTTCTGGAACCAGAATTGTTGGGTTTAAAAGCTACTTTACTAGAGATTGTGTTGAGATTTTTGTTGAAAAAACTGTGTACATTATTATACTTTAGAACTGCAGTTACTGAGAAACCAAATGTAGAAATTCTGTTTATTTTTTCTTTTTCTTTCTTTTTTCTGAGAAAATGAAACTCTGAAGGGCCAAATCCAGTTTTCAGGCTTGCAGACTGTATCAGATTCAGTTTCAGTATTATCTGTGCCAAGTTTTGTTTGGGTGGTAGGTTGGTTTGCATAACTGAGCACTTTACTGAAATGCTTTACCTCAAATCCTCGTTTTTCCCCAAGTGCAAAAGAGAAGCTAAGAAAATAATTTGTACCAATGCAATGTTTGTCTCAATTTCCACTATCTCCCACCTTCCAAAGTTATCGATGTGTTAAGATCACATCACTAAAGACTGAATTTTATTTTAAATACAATAGGTATCATTTACTATCAGTATAGTTGATGTGTGCACTCAATAAATATATTCTTATTTGCATGCACATACACACATGCATATGCATATGAGGGTGTATGTTTATCTACCTGCGTGCATGTAAATAGACTAGTACACATACAAGCATGAATGTCTGTATCATGAAAAAGTAGAATGAATCTCCTAAAAATAGGAAAACATTAGAAACGCAGCAGTTTCAGTCCCTACAAAGGCATTAATTTTGCCATCTTCTACAGACAGGAAGCCGCATTTTCACTTCATGTAAAATACTTTTCGTTCTTTATCATAAAATAGACAGGGTACACCATGAGCCAAATAATAATGTCAAGAAGAAAACAAATCTCTTAATTTCTAGACAATTTATTTTAGATGTGTAAGCTTCCATTCAAATGAATATAATTTAATTTCAGTGTCATCTCCAATTATAGACATGATCCTTTCAGAGGAACTGGAGGAAGAAAGGCCTGGCTTTTAGAGAAGAATGAGGCCATGAGGTCTGCAGCAGTTTTTCTGTATGTGCTCTGGAGATAAGCCTCTCTTGCCACAGTCCTTGGTCTCACCTTTGCTTCTGTTGTTACGCACAGACTACCGCAGCATCACTCTGGCAATCAGTATGTGGTTGAGATAGTAGGGTGCAGTGAGGAAAAAAAAATTATCACCCAGAAAGAGGACTCTTGTCCTCCTTCCAAGCAAGCATCTCCTTATCTGTAAAGGAGGGAGATGGTTAAGCTCAGCCTTGGGGGTCAGACTGTCCTTTCAGGTTTGGGGCAGCTCTGTTCCAGCTCATCAGCTTCAGGACAGCAACGTGGGATTTCACATGCTTATGCAGCAGTGTCACTTCCCAAAGACTATTCCCAAACACTGGGATAAATCTCAGGGGCAGGA
Source organism: Eurypyga helias (assembly GCF_000690775.1). Taxonomy (NCBI): domain Eukaryota; kingdom Metazoa; phylum Chordata; class Aves; order Eurypygiformes; family Eurypygidae; genus Eurypyga; species Eurypyga helias. Next base: position 29,635 of record NW_010239104.1, on the reverse strand, counting down.
GAAACAGAGAATAAAATTGAAGATATAGCAGCTGAACACAGGCAGCTCTACACAGGTTCAGGGTCAAACAAGGAGGCTGACCTTGAGCTTACAGTGTGGAGCCATATAGCCATGACTGTAGGCTATCGTCACGTCCTAAAAAGAGAAAAAATAAAAGAAAGTACTGCTCATGTGAAGCTTCAGCTCTACAAAGTAGCCACCAATGATATCAAGCTCGTATCTCATCAAGTAAGCTTTGCTTTTCCATCTACACATGTCCAGGAGCAGCTTTTTGCACTGTACTTGAGGTTCACTGGCATCACAAGCTACACGGGAACTATTTTTCTCTCTGAAGTATTTGCTTCACAATTGTTCAGACTTACACAAACTGAGCAAATCCTACCAGAAGACAGACAGAAACTTTCAGAAGATCCTACAACAGCTTTCCTCTAGAAGAAAGAGACATTTGTTTCAGATTTCTTCATCTGTAAAGGTGAGTCACGGCTTGTTTTAGCCTCCAGTCAGAAAATGCACTGATCTTTGTGGCTCAGCCAGTAAGTATGTAGCAGTAAAATCCAGTTTTCAAGTTAGAGAACAGCAATTGTGCACACATGGCGCGATCTCTGGAAAATGAGGTAATGTGAAGAGGTCTTTTAAGAAAGTAAAAGTTATTACAATTCAGCAGTAAACCCTATTCATGCACAGAATCCTAGTAAAATATGTGTGCCATTTATCCAAATGCAAAACAAAGAAACATATAAAGTGTGGAAGGACAAGGGACAAACCAACAAAAGAGGGTTGTATGTACACCTCTCCATCAGATGACATCCACACCAAAAAAAAAAAGGACAGAAAATTCTGTCATTCCAGGACTGAAAATTCTAACAATATCCTCACATGAGACTGATCATGAGAAAAGACTACCAGGAGGACATGCATAGAAATCTATTTTGATATATGGATATGTGTATATAAAATATGCTTTTATATATACATAGGAATGTATGTATATATTTCATTTAATTGCTAGGTAGAATTTTGCCTAGTTTTCAATTTTACCTAAATCCAGTAATTTTATATGTGTTACATAAAGCAATTTCTGATGCTTGATTAATCTTGAAATTACAATATTTCTCTTGCCCTTGCTATAGAAGTTATAATGAGCATAGTGTTTGGACTCCAGTCTCTTAATTCCACCATAAACAGACACATGAATTATTTGCAAAGCTACATCTATTTTCTCCAAGAAAAATTAGTAAGGCAAAAACCTGGAATAATGCAAGTAGGACCTTCTTAAAGGAACACACAGCTTAACAAAGGCCAGTCAAAAATTCATTTGTTTGGCATTTATAGCATGTTTCATAGCAACACATACATATTGTATTCCTTCTGCTTTTTGGCTAACTAATTCTATAAATAATGAATTTAAATTACACAATTAATTAACAAGGCCTAGGGTTCAATGTGGAATCAATAACAATCTTTCCTCTGTAATGCTTTAGGTTAAGAACCCCAAATAAACATTTAATTTAGATTTTCATAAGGGACTTACTGTGTATATACCAAATGATTATTAAATGCTTTTACAGGATGAGAGATTAACTATGTAATACATGGAACATCTGTTAAACAAGTTTTAATTCCAATATCCATTTCTCTCCATTTTTAATTCTAATATCTATTTCAAGGTACTAAACTTATTTTCCAGGAGCTGTACTAATAAATTTCACTTGGTATGTAATTGTAAGCAGGTATTTTACTGTTCAGTTAGCAGCAATCTTATACGAATAAGGCTCTGTGAACGAATGTGGTGGTACAGAAGCATGCACAGAAGTACCAGACCCTCACATAAAACATACCAGAGGATGATTGTCAGGGTCTGTGCTCTGCTCTATATAGAACAAGCTGGAGGCAAGTCTATAGACGCTCCTCGGGTTTATCCCCTCGGGATTTTGCCAGAGGGCTGCACAGAAGGAAACAGAGAAACAGTATTAGGCCAGGCTGCGGCAGAGCACAGAGTCAATTCACAGTTTGTTTTGGCCATTTGCACCCCCACTCAGAGTAAGGAGCTCTGAATAGTGGACAGGATTCTGGTTGCAATGACAAAAGAAATTAGACAGAAATATAACTGTACTTTTCCCTAGGCGGTTGAAGAAAGCTGCATTTTGGTAACTTCCCTCCCCTTTTTCCTTTGAGACACACCACCACTATTGCTCTGCCCTAAAAAGAAGAATATGTCTGTTAAAAATTTTTGAGTAAATGGCAAATGATGACACAGCAATTAAGCAAGGCAGATATTACATGGTTTAACAACCGAAGAAACGGACTTTTTTTTTTTTTTTTATGTGGAGAGGGGAGGAACAAATCAGCTTCCAGGCCCTTACTCAGACAGGTGCCATTGCATTTTAAACAACACAAGAATCAAGCTACAGATCTCCAGGACACGTTTAACTTTGCCTTGCGTTAAATTGATTACTAAAGATGTGGAAGCAATTTGTGTTAAATGAAAACATTTGGACATGGGTCATGGGTCTGACAGCCCTAGCCAAATGGTTATTTCATAATTGTCCACTGTGGGATTTCTTGCAATTTCACAGAAGCATCTGGTACCAGCCATTGTCCAATGTAGAATACAGAGTTGGATGGAGCCAATATTCTTGTTAGGTATGGACATTTTTTCTGTGCTAAAATTCAATTAAAAGATAATTGAAATTATCTTTTAATTAAAATTAATTTCGATCCTTTCCTCTGTTTGCACCCAAATTTTGCTCAGCTCTTCTGAAAAGTTTAGCACAGCTATTGGGTCAGGCAAGTCGCTAGAGGTAGAAATCACTGTAACATTTTGGATTAACAAACAAGTCAGCAGCATGAATGTTTCTAACATAAAGAGGTATCAAAATCTGTTTGATAAGGAAAGGTACCTCCTCTCTAAGTGCATTTGCAGGACATAAAATCTTGACCTATCTGAATGCAATAGAATTTTGTCACTTTCTTCATCACAATGTTATCAGGATTTTCTCAAGACGTTACAGTGAGCCCATGACAGAAACCCAAACAGTGCACGGCTACACAATGTCCCAGCACAATGCCTGAATGACAAGGACATAATTCTAGTGCAACTGCTCCCTGGCTCTGAGTAAAGTCCTGTTGCTCTAGGTTTTCTCTTATGCTGGATCAGCAAAATGCACCTATCTTTCAAATGCCCGATGGCCTTAATGAATGAACGTTCATAAAGCACCTCAAGTACTTTTAAAGGAAGGTACTAGAGAACACAAGGGATTACTGTTTCCCACATGTATTGTGAATGAGCACAAATGCTTCTGTGGAAACTGACATTTTCACATGCATACTGAATTGTTGAAAAATATCTCAGCTTCATTGTATTAAATATTTAGCAAGGATGTCTTTGCTCTCCCCGGCCCAGGAATTCAGTACACACCTGAAAATGTCAGCTTCCACAAAAGCATTTTTATTCATTTTTAGTTGAGGTTTATCATACTGTAAGAGACAACGGAAAGGGTCAGAGCATAAGAAAAACCACTTTTCTCTATGCTGAGCTCTGAGTGTTACAGTATTCTAAAACTAAAAGGAGTTCCATTTCTCAGTTAAGCTCATGAATTCACCTGTAAGTTGCACAATGATAGGGTTTTATGGAAAATCACATCTTAAATCTAAATCTAGCAACTCAAAACCTTTTGGAGTAAAAAGGACTTGCCAGTTTGAGACTTCAGTCCTGGCTATGTCTGTTTGCCAGTGTAACAGCCAAGGTACACAATTGGGCACATGTTACCTTGTAACATGCAAAAGCTCTGAAGGCCATTATCTGTACTGAGAAACATTGTTATAGGTTGACACCCTTTCTTTTTTTCATGAGATAAACTCCATCACAGCCCATCAATAAACTCCATCACAGCCCATCACATAGGAAGAGACATCCCCTTTGACAATTTTACCTGTATCTAAATCTGATGTGTATTTGGGGAGAGGAGTGGGTGAGAGCCATTGCAATGCTTTTGTAATTTATTTCTTCTAGCATGGTCTTTGTTATTCGCATCATAGGCTTTCTTTTCTTATCTTACTATATGCAAACCTCCATTTACGTGAAACAAAATCCTCAAAGAAGCCACACAAATGCCACATTCTTTAAACCCGTAAAAAGTGACTGGGAAAAACAGTGAATTTGTACACTGTCATTCACTGTAAGGCTTTACTTTTTCACTGTTTTCACCAGTGACACAGCATCTACTCTGAAGATATTTAAAAGGTATAAACAAGCACCAATTTTAGACTGTAGAATAGGAGTGCTCCCTCTTTCTCTTTAGGGAGTAGCTCATCTTAAATTGTCTCCAAATTTACTGTATTTTATGATTGTTTTAATTTGGAGATACCAAATTACCTAAGCTATATCCCACAATATTAAAATACATTTTGCAAAATATAAAGGAGGCAAAAACCACAGGTTCAAATCCCTTATCTGCCTAACCAGTTCAAATCTGCATCTCTCAAGAAAGCTCCTAACCAACTTCTTGAAAGTGAAGTAGGGCTTTCAGACTGTCCTGGTGACATGTCTCCATTTGCATCAGAGGCAAGGGGCACTTGAGAAGGAGGAACTTCTGTGACTTAGTGGATGCTTGTTACCTGCAGGAATCAGGATGTCTGGATTTCCTTAACATAGTGTATTAGATGAAGGTGAACAAGCCGAAGCAGACCATCTAGACGAGCAAGTTAGAAACTTGAGTTAGGGCAGTATCTTGGGAAAAGCTAAGTATCCAAAATCCCTCATTCAATAAGGGACTCAGGTTGTGTCTCCCGTTTTCCCCAGATGTTGCTGTCATTTTTTCATTCTTATCTAAATGGCTAACTTCACCTGTTTGTTAATAATCTGGGGACAGCTAAACTACCTTTTTCCTTTTCAGTTAAAAAAAACAAAGGTTTGAAAACATAACCTCTGAGATAAAAAGCTACGTTTTTTTTTACACTGAAAAGTAGCTTAAGAATTCCAAACAATTAGGACACCTAGACTATGAAGCTAGAAATCAGACATGGATCTTCCCAAATCCCAATTTGTCAGACTGGATCCATTCTTCTCATACATCAGTAATGGGGAGGAAAAAAAAAAAAAGAAAAAAAAAACAACAACCAAAAAAAACCACCACCAAACCAATCAACCAAACCCCACCTGGCTCAGCTAACTTTGTCATCTTCCCAAAGCTCTTCCTAAGTTTCTGTGCTATTCTCCCTGTGGTTGTTTAGTGTGGTTGAGGCAGCACTTATCTTAAAGGCTCTGATTCATAAAACCAACACAGAGAGGTTATAGTCGGGTCACAAAGAGAAAGCAAGCCACAAATACAGCTTTCCATGTTTCTGTGTACTGTTGTCAGGGATATCTCTGTTGAGGTCATTGACAAGCTGGCCTGTAATAAGTAAGATATCCAAATTCATTTCTTGAAGTGTAGAAATTATATTACTCTACCATTTGTTAACCCAGAGTATTTTGAAATTTCTCTTTCAGAAACCATGAGGCTCCTCAGGCTGGGCCAGGGTTAGGTCTATTATTGTAGCTTACCCAGAACATTTTAATTTGTGTATGTAGAAACAGATAACTTGACCTACAAAATCAAAAAAAATATGTGAAGCTTCAGAAAGGATATGTTGTGCAGAAGAGAAGGAAGAAAGTTGATGCCAAGAAACAAATGCTTAGGTTCTTACAGCACCTAATGTGTAAATGGTTCAACACGATGAGAAAGGATGTGGAAAAGAGGCATAAAAAAGAGTTCAACCTTTTCTTATATGCTTGAGGTAATTTAAAAAAAATTAGAAAAAAGCACGCAAGAGGTCACATCATGAAGACAGGAGCTCATCATAAGTTTAAGAATTCTTTAGGCAAAATCTTAGAAATGCCCACTGTATTTTAAACCACTAGATTCACCATGGGTAAGAGCCTGAAATCTTTAATCCAAACAAATTAGAAAGCCATCAAAGAGACCTATAATCTCCAGCAGGGCTGAATAAAGCAGAAGTAAGGAACTTTCTACTAAATGTACATAAAAGGGATAGGATTCGTTAGATACACTGTATCCCTGCTATATCCTTTTCTCTCATCAAAATACTTCAACGCTCATCATGGCTCTTTTCATGCCAAAATAATAACAATAAACACAAAGCATGATCAGCTACGGTGGCATTTCACACCACCCATCAGTTACAGAGCCTGAAACAGGAAGCACCATTTTCCAAATTGAAAATGTTTGAATGGGCTGTCAAAAAGCCTCTCAGTAAATGTGTTCCATCGAACAGAAACAAACTCTGTGCAAACAAATCAAGTGGTGCAGAAATCCTTTGCACAAGATGATAGGCGAGGCCTCCATGCTGACACTGTATGCAAGCCAAGTTTTCATGTACTTTGATGGCTGACCTCCAACTCCTGACATATTCATTATATTCCAGCATGTTGGGCGCAGATTGCATTGAAGTGATGACAGCTACAAGACAGCCAACGAGGAATATGGGCATTCTGGCAACAGGTGGCCTTTTATTTGTACTGGGAAAGTTAATCTAGTTTATCATCAAAGTATATTATGTTCAAGAAGTGTCATGTTTTGAGAAGTCTAGTGACAGATCAAACAGAGGAAGCATTCTTCCATAGACTGTGACATTTTTTGTAGACGAAACCTTTCAAACTGCTCTATTGTTTATGCTTGATTTAGGTCAGTTAAAAGTTATTCTATTGTCCTGAGGTTTACATTGCTGGCTCCAAATTACAGTTTGTGTCCTATGTAAAAGGCTGATGGAGGCATGCCATAAAGTATGCAGCCCAAGGATCACCATCAGCCACATGCTGGGGAATACTTGATTACCTTGCAAAAGGTGATTTTAGAAAGACGATACTCCTTAAGGAAAAATAACAGATAGAAATACTTCTGGGAATGTATGTGTCTTTAGCTCTGACAACCACATTAGCCACAAATCCAGTCCTGAAAAATCTTACCCCCCTGCCCACTTTGCTTATTTATTTCAACAGACTGAGGAAAATGATGTGTAAAATTGAAATCATGTCAGTCTTATAACTCAAGTGGTTGATGTGAACTCCTGGTTTAATTTCACTTCTGCTTTTGGAGGTAGGTCAGAGAAATGCTGCACCACAGTTACAGGAAACCATTGATTTTACAGGTGAGAATATAGCCACATAGCTGACTTTCTGTGGAAACTGAAAGCTGGAGCTGATTTTCTGTGGAAACTGCATTTGGGTAACAAAGTATTTTTTAACTAAACAAAGATTTTCATCAAATAAGTCCACTTACCATGGAAATTACAATGAAATACAGTCACGAGATACAGACGAGCAGAAAAGACCCCAACCTGAAAATACTTACACTGGAAATGGAAATCTGGTGCACTCTCCAAGTATTGTAGCTTTAATATCCTAAATCCCTTTTTCTTCTCTGCTGACCACTTTCTGGGATACAGACCCAACGGAAGATCATGGAAGTAGAACTAGGCACATCAACAGAAATCTGATCTAACCAGGGAAACTGAGCCAGCAACAGAACCGGCAGACTAGCAGGGCTACAACTGCAGCTCCTGTAGGATACCATGGCAACACATCAAATCAAAATATCAGGCTTTCAGATGAAATATGATTTTTATGAATTTCTATTAAAAAGAGCAGCTCAATGGAAAATGCATACAAGTGGCTTCACTTCATAAAATAAAATTTACCTGGTAAAGGGAAACAAATAATCTTTTGCCAGCATTGGTTGCTAGAAGTGTAGTTAAGCTTAGACTATTGCTGAGTAAGGATCAAAATGTTGTTTGACAGAAGAGCAGTCTGAAAAATCCAGACATGTATATAAATACTATCTTTGTAAAGGTGATTGTTAATCAGGAATCTCAGAACAATATTTTTGGTTTTTGCATTCATTGAACATAAAAGTTGAAAAGTTTGAATGAATAAAGATGCATTGATGCTTTAGCTGGGATGAAGAATGTGTTCTCTGAAGTCATCCCTACCTCTTGAACTCTGTATTTCACCGTGAGTTGTCTTTGAGCACATGAACCAAATTAATTTTAGGTGCAACTTCATGAGAAAATGTGTTCCAGAAAAGTGCAGGTCAACTGCACCCTTTAGACCTTGCAAAAAGATCAGAGCTAATCCAGTTAGAACCAATTTCTAGCTTTCCAAGGAAATGATTTACTGGCATTTTTTTTTTTCACTGAAAGAGACTAAGGAGATAATTTCTCAGATGGCCTTTAAGATATCTCAGCAATCTCTAGAAACTGTGGCAGAAGTACATAATGTTTCTGATGTGACCAATTAGAAATCTGAATCATCTTTCATATATACACTTGTTAACAAAGTAAAATATTTTAGGATGAGTCTTGAGAAAATCTTGGGTTCTGATAAACAAGGAACCCTCTTTCCAGTTAAGAAAAGCAAAATCACACACCATCTTGAAAGGTAAAGCCAGATAGGAAAAAAAAATGTGGTAAGTAAATTACACAAGTTTGCAGAATATGACAGGTGAAACAGGGCTCAGGGTGTTATCTAAGAAGGAAAAGCAGAAAAACAACAGCAAGCATGCTGCTTTTCATAGATGAACAGACCCACATCAGCACCTCTCACCATTACAGTGGCCATTGACATCCATTAGTTGACAGCTGTGAGTATCTTCACTTCTGTAAGTCCTTCCCTGCCCATGTAAGAGTGGTTCCTGGTTCATTAGCTGCTTGCCCCAACCCGTCTACTGGATTTATAGCTTCTGATTATGATTGTCTTTACAATGTTGTGCAGATAATTAAGATATATGTGCATTCTATTCCTTGTGTGACTGAAAGCAGAATCATGCCCACAGGCTCTAATTTCTTTGACATTACAACAAAACATGTTTATATCATTTTTGAGATGAGGTACCTGGTTTTGCCTCATGCTCTCTAACTATTTGCCATGTTGGCCTAACTCCTTACAAGTGATTTCACAAATGGCTTTTAATTAAAAAAGATGTTAAGCAGTCCCTTGTTCTACTCTCTTATCTTTCCCTCGTGACCCTAGCTGTCAAAGACAGAATGTTTTGGAATTTTGATTTAATTTTATTGCAAAGTTCTTCCCAATTTTGTCCTTTATCCTGGTAGTCAGTTATTGAGTAGCTGGAAACTGGAAATAATATGTAATTGGGTTCACCAGGTGATTTTACAAATCTGCATCAAACAACACATGGGAGAATTACGACATATACTATTGGCTGAGCTAGAAGTTAAATAATAACCATTTGAAATAATTTTTTGCCAGCTGTTTTAGAGAAGGACTTTATCTTCTCTGCTCTTAAGGTGTTGCAGATAGCCTGTGAAAGCAGTTCTATGGAAAATAGGCTTTGTAATGGCTTTCTGCCTCCTGAAAAGGAGAAAATAGTGGACCCAGATATGAAGTTTAATATATCAAGCACAGGGTGCCTGCTCTGCTTAAACAAAAAAGGAGATTTAAGCTTAATTTGATGTATGTGCCTCCTTCAGATGAAAAGGGAGTTTGAGTCTAGATCCACAATATTTTAAGAAGAAACTTAAAAGCTAAATTTGCTTCTTTCTTCATAGCCATTATTCCTCTAAACTTCTGGATGCTTAGTACAAGGTGAGAGAAGATTAAAACAAGAAGTTCTGTAGTCTTGCAAAACCTAGGAGCAGCGCATGATTTTCAGTATTGCTTACAAGTATATCAGCTTTCTGTGCATACCTAGACTCTACAGAGTACTTTACCAGTGTGTTCCACAAGCAGAACCAAGACTGAGAATAGTAAATTTTGTTACACACATCACACAATTTTATGACTTCCAATGCTTTTATACATGGACTAACAGAATGCAGTTCTGGTTCACAAAGGAGGCCTGTTGACACTATTCTAATAAAACCAATAAGAAATAATATTAAAAGAAAGAGGCAAATAAACTGGAGATGGGCAAAATTATCATGACATTTTCTCAAGAGAAAAATACTGCTACAGTAAATATGGTTGCTGTTTCTGTCACATTTGAGTGAAAACTTTTGATTCTCACCCCAAATTATAGTCATCATTAAAATCTTTTTCCTAAATTATAATTTCTAAGAATAATGATTAAACTTGAAATAGGTCAGAGTTGCTCACTCAGAATACTTGAAGACTGAGAAACTCTTGTTAACAGCACAAAGAGATGTCATGGTTTTCAATTATGGGGAGTAACACTTAGCCACAGGTTTCTACTAAAAACTCTCAGGATTGGGAATTATGCTTCTCAGTGTTCCTCTTCTTTCAAGGAACAGTTCTTGGATATGCTTAAAATCCCTTTTCAAACTTTTCAACTAGCAAATTCCTCTGAGAGGAAATCTGTAAAGGCAAACACTAATGTTTTCTGTGGACTGACTCAAAGCTATTGCTTTTCTATAACTAGGTTACAGAAAAAAAAAGAGTCATCTCACTCAAAAATCCTAACAATAGACAAAACATGTTCATTGTTTCCTGTGAAGCACCCAGGTAAGGTCAGATCTGTACTCTACCCTACCCTACCACACCCTGCAGTTGACCTCAACTGATTGTCCTTGTGATAAAACTGCAAGTGTTCTGTTTATACCACATTTTTGGCACAAATCAGTTAAAACATAGCAGTTATCTGCTTGTAAAACACTTCTTTTGCCATGTAAGGCAACCACTGAAAAAAGAACTTCTACAGCTCATCCACTCAGGGATGCTATCAGACTGCCCTGAGAACCAAAACTGTGTTAGACAATCATACTTGTCTGCCCCATTTTGCTGGTATCAACAGGGCATCCCAGGTATCAGAGAGGGTATCATCAGAAACACAACTATTGTTGCAAGACTCTACACTGGAACAAGTAAAACCAAACTCCTCTGACTACACTGTGGGGAAAGAATCCAAAGTGTCTTGCCTTTCCTCGTCACCCACAGAAGTAGAAACAATGTGAATTATGGAGAAAATATTTATTTTCCTTGCAGAAATTTGTGATGTGTTTGGCTGATAGAGGCAGTGATTTGCATCCCCACACTGAGGGACCTGTCACGCACTTAGCCTATGGTAGATACTTATTCTCTAGATCAGTGTTTCAGATGTTTACAGATCTTCAACAGCCATCCTGAAAGCTTATATTGCAAGACCTCTGCTCATGCTGTCACACATTAACTAGCTAAGACACTGAAGACAATAAACAGAACTTACGTCACATAAGTAAAATGCATTAGAAGATACTGCTTTTTACAGAATAACAGCTCAGAAAAAAGAGGAACAACAAGTTTTTCACCTTAAAGTGTACATACATCCTTTTTATCAAATGCAATGCAGGTATCAAAATGCATGCTAATGTGTCAAAAGTCTGCAGGAATTTCATGGCGTGAGCTTCCAATGAGCTTCTGTGACACTGTCACTCATTTTTCTTATTAAGAAAAATTATTCCTACATTCCACCATGTCAATTTCTAGAGGTATTCACTAAGTAACTAGTGTACAGTAACTCAGATTAGATACAGCATGTCCCTGCTTAATATACTTCATGCTGTTAATTACCCATCTAGAGATATTTTAATGATGCCACATTTAATAATGCAGATCTGTGTACGTATAAGCACATATTTTAATCTGAGTGAAACTTATTTTGTTTTGGCACATGACTAGCAAGAGTAACCTGGGAATTTCATGTTGAATAAGGTGATTTTACTAGTCCTCCTGCCAATAAAGAGATTGATAGTGCAGAAGGCTTCCCTAGGAGGCACTTTTTCCTGCCGAGACTCTTCTGTGGAGAGCAGAGTCACTTAATCCCTAGGTCCTTTTCATTTGCTGTTCAGAACAAAGGGTCCACTCACACGTAGTCGTAGACTCTGCAAGGAACTACGCTGCAGAGGCACTTCCTACACTTTTCTCACAGCCCACCCTCATCTGTATTTCACCATCCTTTGCTGGAAAATAGCATTGATGTATCAGAATAAAAGATACCACCTGGCAAAGGAGTACTAGCAAGCTACAAGGGGTCTGGCTGGGGTGAGAATCCCTTGTGTAAAGACCATAGGTGAAAGAGGGAAGATGTAAACATTTTCAAACAGTGTTTCAATATGATGACACCGTTCTAAGTGGAGTCTTTCAAATTAAATACATATTCTGGTACTTGCTGAAATAGAGCCAAAGATTTTTGTCTGTCTATAAGCTGTTTCACAAGTTCACATTAGTGAAGATTTCATTCATCTTTCAGATAATTTACTTACTGGTGTTCTACTGCCAGTACTGTGGTTGCAATAAGGATTCCTCTTTCGGCCTATGCCCTCCATGCCCAAGAACTGCAACCCAAAACATATTTCTTCAGCCAGCAGATCATGTCCAACATGGTCTGTTGCACTTCATATGTGTCCTGTAGACCAGGGACATTTGGTTAAGTTATAATTCCTGCCACTTTCTATCACATTGCAAGATTTCAACCTATAGTGATATTATTAAGAGATTAAAATAATACATTTATAAACACAGATAAACTGCACTGAAATGAAGAAGATACTCATTCACCTGTGCTTTTAAGGGCTGAGCCTGATGAGGGCAGATAACGCTGACTTTCTTTCCAGCATGTTTCATCAGTCATAAGGATGAAGGTGAAGACTGTGCAGAGAGCAGTATTTTAACTACTGCATCAGGAAATGTGATCAACTTTTTATTTAAATGCAAATAAGTGAACAGTAGGAACACTTGCAATTGATTTTACAAATTTTACAAATAATTAATAGTGTTAATCTATCCAGTTTCCCTCTCATCATGCCTGGTACTTTGGAGTTCTATTTAATTATTGAAAATAGCAAAGTGTTTATTTTTTGGGGGCGGGAAGGGTTAGGAGTTTAAACAGAAATGATACCATATAAGAGGGTTGTGCAAAATACCAAGAAATCATTGTCATTCCTTTACCCAGAGTATTTACACTGCAAGCATATTGCAGTACAAAATGTGCACTTTTAGAAAGTAATGAGAATGATATATTGGAACTTACTTTCAAAATCTTAATCCTAATAAACTGACCACAGAAACTCACTGTCAGAAAGAATGCAACTGTTTACATTATAGTCTTTCACAATAATTGAAAAATAAGATTAGAGTCTAATAAGTCATAAAACCAATTTGATTTCTCAGTATCTTTATATGTTAGGGAAAAGTTGCTGCTCTTTCATTATTAAGTAATATTCAACAACTTTGATTTTATATTTCTAAGGTAGCACTTTGGCTTACATCAGTTTTGAGACATTTAATTTTTCCTTTTACATGAATTGGAACATAACTCTTTTAGTTCCTCTATAATGACATTTTTTTGGTCTCCTGAGGACACAAAATAGAATTTTTATTCATATACTTTCTCTTTTGAAAGAATATGCCTGTCTTCATGTTTCTTATCTGTGAACACTCTAACTTGTTCCTAATAAAATAGGCTCATTTTCACATGTAACAATAGTCCATTGTGTTCTTCTTGACCTTGCCTACTGAAGTGTCCCCCAAAAGCACAAATGAAACTTAACTAGCCGATGGACAAGGTGCTGTTCTGACCTCCATAGCCTTTTCTTAAGGCTTTAATCCAGTACTTATTTCAGAACCCCTTTGACTGATAGATTCACAGATTCTACTTGTTTAGTTATCCATTTGCATTTAAGCAATAAAGAGAAGTTCTCTTATGGACTGTACCACTCACAGCCAAGTGCTTCTCTAACTCACTGGAGGTCAATAAGAATCCATTGTCTCTTAACAATACTTTTTTGGGGGGAAAGACAAAAAGCAAACCCAGAAAACAAACTAACAAAACAAACAAAAAAAAAACCCACTACGTAGGAAATTATGTGACAATTTCCATGCCAGGAAAACGTTAAACTAGTTCTCTCAATATTTTAGAATTACGGTCCTCCAGAGTAATGATACAGAGAGAAATATATACATAGCTACTTTCTTATCCAGAAGTGTTTGAAAGTACCATAAATGGTGCAGTGTTCCCTTCTAGAATCTATTTCATTTAACAAAAAATTATCAAATTCTGTTACTAGGTTTTGCAGTAGCTTGGTATTCCAATTTTTTTCATAGGTACAAAGATGAGACTGGGGGATAGCACACAACTGTAAAGACAGGGAAAAGACCCATATTTTGTTGGCAAGAAAAAGCCTGACATATAATCTCACTCTCAAATTCATCAGTTTCCATCATAAAATCAAAACGATTTCTGTACTCCTGTTGGGAAGCCTGCTCCAAAATCTCATTTCTCTGGTAAACAAATCAAATGAAGTAACCAGGAAGGGAAGTTCAGTTGATCTATTTCCTCAGCAGTACCTTATACACTAAGGGAAATATTTTTTAAGCTGAACTTAGGCAAAATTTCCATTCAATTTAATAAGGGCATATTTTCACATAGAAGAACCACCTAACAAAACTAATTCTTACAATTGTTTATTTTATATCCAGACTATGCTTAACTAAAGGAAATAGGCTTTCACCATGTTTCTGCAACTGTCACATTTTTAATCATTTATAAATCAGCATCCAATGGACTTGACTAGATTGAAATATAAATGTCCTAGTCATAGTGCAAATATATCATAGAATGGTTTGGGTTGGGAGGGACCTCAAAGATCATCTAGTTCTACCCTCCCTGCCACGGGCAGGGACACCTTCCACTAGACCAGGTTGCTCAAAGCCTCATCCAGCCTGGCCTTGAACACTTCCAGGGATGGGGCATCCACAGCTTCTCTGGGCAACCTGTTCCAGTGCCTAACTACCCTCATAATAAAGAATTTCTTGTTTATATCTAATCTAAATCTACTCAGTTTCAGTTTAAAGCCATTACCCCTTGTCCTATCACTGCATGCCATTGCAAAATGTCCCTTCTCTTCTGTCTTTCTTGTGGGCCCCTTCAGGTACAGGAAGACTGCCACAGAGTCTCTCCCTGGAGTCTCCTCCAGGCTGAACAAGCCCAACTCTCTTAGCCTGTCTTCATGGGTGTTCCAGCCCTCTGATCATTTTCGTGGCCCTGCTCTGGACTCATTCCAACAAGTCTATGTCCTTCTTATGTTGGAGACCCCAGAGGTGAACACAGTACTACAGATAGATAGTGTCTCATCAGAGCAGAATAGAGACTCCTCCCTCAACCTGCTGGTCACACTTCTTTTGGCGCAGCCCAGGATCCAAGCTGTAGGCACGCACTTCTGGGTCATGTTGACCTTCTCTTCAAATGACATCCCCAAGCCCTTATCCTCAGGCATGCTCAATCAATTCTCTGCCCAGCCTGTACTTGTGCTTGGGATTGTCCTGACCCATGTGCAGGACCTTGTACTTGGCCTTGCTGAACTTCATGCGGATGGCACAGACCCACCTCTCCAGCCTGTAAAGGTCCCTCTGGATAGCATCCCTTCCCTCCAGCATGCCAATGGCATCACAGAGTTTGGTGTTGTTGGTAAACTTGCTGAGGGTGCACTTCATCCCACTGTGAATGTCACTAACAAAGATATTAAATAGCTCTGGTCCCAACACTGACCCCTGAGGAATGCCACTCATCACCAGTCTCCACTCAGATACTAAGTTTTTGATTGTAATTCTCTGAGTGTGACCATCCAGCCAATTCCATATCCACCAAGTGGTACCTCCACCAAATCCATGTCTCTCTAATTTAGAGCCAAGGATGTTACGTGAGACAGTGTCAAGCACTTTGCATAAATTCAGGTAGATGACAGCAGCTGCTCTTCACAATAAGTGAAGATTACACCAATGCTGTTATCCCATCGCAGAAAGTCACCAAATTCGTCAGGCATGATTTGCCCTTAGTGACACCATGTTGGCTGTCACTAAACACCTCCTTAGTTTCCATGTACTTTACCATCATTTCCAGGAGAACCTGCTCCATGAACGTGCCAGACACAGAGGGGAGACTGCCTGGCCTGTGAGTCGGGTCCTTCTTTGTTCCCTTTTTAAAGATGGAGGTTATGTTTCCTCTTTTCTAATCAGTGGGAACTTCAACAGACTGCCATGACTTCTCAAGTATGATGGATAGTGGCTTAGCAACTTGATGTGCCAGTTCCCGAAGGATCTGCATATGCACCTCGTCAGGTTCCACAGACCTGTGCACCTTCATATTCCTTACATAGTCTCGAACCTTGTTTAATCCTACAGAGGGCAGTTCTTCATTCTCTCAGTCTCTGCCTTTGCCTTATATGGTAAGTGAGATTGCCTGACAAAGAGCTTTTTATATCATAGTTATAAAAGAGCCTGCGACCTACCACCAGTGTCACAGAATGCAAAGGCAGGAACTGGGAGAATGGAGAGTCCAGATACTGACTTCTTCTTCACAAAGAAAAGGTCATATATCTCTGCACCCAGTATGAGTGAGAAGTTCACTCATCTGCTGTTGGGTATAAAGACCTTCATATTTGCTAAACCCTGAGTGTTTAAGAGTGAAATTTTGCCTTTCCTCAACAGTACTTCTTATTGCACAAACAAGGGTCAGAATCCAGGGCCAAAAGATATCAAAGAAAATTTCCTTATGCTGGAATTACTCTCCTGGGCACTAGTAGCTAATTACCTCTTTCTTCCAAACCGATTGAAGGTTTTGACCTACTGGGTTTTTTACCCCCTTCAAAACAAAAAAGCTCCCACAGAAACAAAGATACATTATCAGAATATGGAAGAGATTTGTAATGCTTGTCTTTTACCATACCAGATGGTATTTGAGTGGAAAGAAATACAAATAATTTGCAATTACAGTACACAAAAACAAATAATAACAAACTTGCTCACAGCATGCAAGACGAACATGAAAATCACTGGGTTTATGGATTATTACAAGCTTCCCAGATACTTCACATATGAGAACAGCTAAGCTGACCTATGATTTCATGCTGACATCATACAGATACAACAGTTTCCCATGAATGGGAGAGCAGATAAAACTCAACAATGGCAGATCTAACACTCAACATGCAAGATGTGGGAAAGCAAATCCATTACTCCAGATATCAGAGGAAATGTTTGCACCAATTTTTTGGTCATGACACGTCTGAATTATGTCCAGTTTGATTCAAAGTGCATTTCTTATTTCATGTCAACCCCACTTAGGGTTTTGATTCACCACTTCTGTTATGGAGAGTATGTCATTCGCACATCTTTCCTTTTCAGACAGCTATTAAAAATAGCATGCAACATGGGTTTTGAAAATGAATGTTATAGCCTAGTTATAGCAGTAATCCAAGGCTAGATCACTTATTTTAACAAAACAAATTAAAAAAACCCCACCAACCTTGTGGTAGTACCTTTGGGAAAGGGTGATTCCAATAGTTAGTGAAGTAGACTGAATGGTACTGGGCAATATAAGGCAGGTTGCTTTCCAGCCTCCTCCCTTCATTCCAGATCTCCTGCCCCATGAAGCAGGAACAGTCTCTCTCATTCCACCACCCCCTGGAAATCCCCCCAGTGATCCTACCACAAAATTCCTGGGGATAAGTTTGCCTACAGTGGCACAAGTTTCAGCTAGTTGTCCACAGGAGCCCAAAAGACGAGAGTACCTCTCTGCCACCTCAGTTTTTCAACAAGAGGTTCTTCTCTCCACGGTTTATTTTCTCCCTGATAGATGACACCTCACTGTCTGTGTGAGCTGCCTGTGGCACAGTAACTCTGCAGGTTATGTTCCACAAATGGGGCAGATGAAACAAGTTCGAAATAGAGGAACAAGGGCGGATCCACAGCATTTCTCAGCTCTTTCTACACAGGCAACTTACCGACCCGAAGCTGCCCAATGGACTACAGCACAAATAGTCAGCAGATGAGTGACCTTCTCACTCATACTGGGTGCAGAGATATATGTATGACCTTTTCATTGTGAAGAAAAAAATCAGTATTTGAGCTGAGCCAAACAGGTCAAAAAACCTATGAAGCAATAATTTCAGCAAGCTTGACATGAAAGTTCTATTCATGGTGAGACAATGAATTAAACGAAATGGAACAATGAAAGTCCTTTTCATTGATTAATTGCATTAGTGTTTTGCTGCTTATGTAGAAATAGATTTTCAGCACTGATTGTTTTATTCATGTGCTTCACTATCTGGAGAGTGTAAAATCCCCATCTAAACCTTTAAAGTAGTGGAGTTTAACTTGCCTACCTTTCAGAGACATATAACTCAACATATTGCAAACATATTTTCAAACTCAGTTTGATTCTTCAGTGTTATAACGTGGGTCTCACACTTCATTGGCTGCATGGGATGATTTTTCTCATTTAGAAGCTTTTACTTTTATCTGCCGATAAAAACTGAAGACCCCACAACACAGAAGATGTCTAAAATATAACTGATCAATTGCATCTTGGACGATCCACAAAAATAGAGTAATATTTCCTAATTTAGACAGATTGTTCCATAATCCTGGTGAGATTCTGCCACAATTCTTTAACTTAGTTTTTGCCTGTAATCAAACAGAATTATTTTTTTTTAAAAAGGTAATTTTCAAAGCTCTCATACATAATTTTCTGATTAACAAAATGCAACTTATTCAGTTTGTCAGACATATTTTGAGAAAACCTCTAAGATGTTTTGAAAAGCTTAATTATCTATCAGATAAGTAGGAAAAGAGGGGAAAAGAAACTATTTGTAGTTCCTACCTATGTTCTATTTTATTTCTATTACAGTTACTGAGCAGCCTAAGTCCAGCCAGAAAACTATTTTGAACAGAAGAGTGAACAATGACTCACAGACCATAACTTGAGCTTCTGTGACAGCTTCGATGTCACCTTGACCTAAAAAACTGACATAATTTTTAAAAGTATTCCTCCTTTGTTGTTACAGAATCTTGAACCTTATCCTTGGGTTTACAACACATTCATGTTTCATGCCACAGTGCAGTTTTTAAGTGCTTGGTTTAAAGAATGTTACTCACATAGTTAAAAAACAACTTTACAAGTTTTCCTGGAACTTGCTTTTCTATGAAAGAGAAACAAAGAGTTCAGATTCCTATGGATTTAAACAAAAAAAACCCTTTTTTTTGTGGCAGTTAATATATCCTTCTTGTGTACAAAACACACACTTAAAAATAACAGTAATACCCTTTCAAAGCGCAAGAATGAATATTCTGGATTCAGTACTCAAAGGTGAACCAATGACACAGATTGCTACTTTTAGGTTTTATTTTTTGAATTCAGAAATTTTCAGTTCATTCCTATTACTTACAGATCTGCTAGCCATTTGAAACTGAGGTACCTTGGGGATGAGCAAATTAATTGGCTGTCAGAATTTAAGATGACTCCTCTACCACAGGACACCTGACTCCAGAGAACAGCAGCACCCTCAGTTGAGCATGAGGTCTTTCAGCACAATGATGGCCTTACTTGTTTAAACACACAATTTAGGGATTTCAGTAAAAGAAAATACAGTTAAAATAAAAAAGACAGTAAGGATCACACTCTGATCTCTATATAAGGCACTAGCACTAAAATAAAACTGTCCACAAGGGATTTTTAACAAAACAACCATAGGTCTTTCCAGTCAGCTGAAGTAGTTAAAATATATGCACCACTGACAATAACAAATCCTAAGGCATGCCACTTCATAGTTTAAAAACTAATGAAGACACACAAATTTAACAAAGCGTTCTCTTGAAATACAGAATACATGATTAAATTATGTCTCTAGTATTTAGCCAGATGATGCATAAAAAAATGGAAAAATGTTTCCATTTATATTAATAATAGCAAAATATTAAAATACTGTCACACACTTCTCCTTAAATGTTTCCCTGTTTTTATTTCATTTCTGAAAATTGGTATATACTTAGATTTCTTTTTGGATTTGTACCATGTTCTTGCAATGCATTGGTGAGACAAATATGTAAGACTAACATTACCAGAACGTCTGAAACAATGTCTTTTCCTGCACCTCACATCTTACTTATTAAAAAATTAGAAAGTTTGATATTTCAGTTTGTTTTATTGTTGTTTTTTTTTTTTTTCATGAAGTTAGATCTTCAATATTGTAGTTCAAATGATAAATATAGTTTGGTATCTCTTTCTCCAGTTATTATACCTCATTTAGTGATTTGACTGAGGACTTAACATTTCTTGAGAGAATAAGAGAATTCTGACAATTCTATCGGAAACTATTGGATTACCACTTACCTTACCGAAACTACCTGTACAGATCAATCCACACAACAAGCTTACACACCTGTCAGTTCTTTCTTCAAGATTCTACAGTTTCAGAGAGAAATGAATAATGGTAATATTCTGCCATAACATTTATGATTGGTTCAAAGAATTCATCAAGTTAAAGAATTGCTTAGTCTGTAGAACTAGATTCTACTATGACAGGTAGGCTAAAAGTGCTGGGCCTTCAGATACCAGTCTTTGAAGAACCACTAGCATCATGCAGGCAACCAACACTTCTAATTGTCTTCCAGTGATTCAGAAAATTCAACTTCTAAGGTGCAAAGATAAAGACAGTGTTCCAGGATGCAGTGAGAAAGATTACTGCAGTGACAGACATGTCATGTTTCAGTACAAGGGCTTCCAGCACAGATGAGGAAAACAGGAATTCCTAACATACTCAAAAGTGAAACAATTATTAGTGAGCTCTAGAGCCCTCAAAACAAGAAACATATTGACCAGTTGGAGCAAGTCCAGAGGAGGCCACGAAGATGCTCAGGGGGCTGGAGCACCTCTGCTATGGGGACAGGCTGAGAGAGTTGGGCTTGTTCAGCCTGGAGAAGAGAAGGCTCCGGGGAGACCTTATTGCAGTCTTCCAGTACCTGAAGGGGTTACAAGGAAGCTGGGGGAGACTTTTTACAAGGGTCTGTAGTGACAGGACAAGGGGTAATGGGTTTAAATTGAAAGTGGGGAGGTTTAGATTGGATATCAGGATGAAGTTCTTCACAGAGAGGGTGGTGAGGCACTGGACAGGTTGCCCAGAGAAGCTGTGGATGCCCCATCCCTGGAAGTATTCAAGGCCAGGCTGGATGAGGCTTTGAGCAACCTGGTCTAGTGCAAGGGGTCCCTGCCCATGGCAGGGGGGTTGGAATCTTTAAGGTCCCTTCCAACCCAAACCATTCCATGATTCTATGAATAATAGAATCATTGCCATGAGGAATTCACTTTATTTACACTGCACATTAATGCAATGGGCTTTTTACACATTCCAGAGAGGGGTCTTATTTTAAATCGCACAATGATGTTTATTCACCAAACTGTTGAATTTATTTGAGATAATATAAAACTCCATATTCTAATTTTATTATTGTCTTAGACCCAAAGACATAGGTTAAGTGTCAATGTGTGTGATTCATATCTCTTATTTTTAAATATATATCTGAATGTGATAAATAAAATGGCAAGAGCGAGAAACACGTCATTACGTAGGTATTAAAATGCTGTGCCACAATACAGGATTTACAATCTGTGGCCATTAGTGTTTGACCAAAAAGATTAACAATAGGGATTTTTTTTCCTATGGACATCGGATAGAATTTACAGTGATTTTGAATAAGCATGGCAATACAGTAACTGAAGAAATACTGCGAGGAAACTTTATAATTAGAGAGTGTTTCAATGAAGTGATTGCTTGTTAACAAGCAGCTATTTTCTAAGCATTTTTTTGAGAAGTTTATAACTTGGTCATAAGAAGCACATATCAAATGGGACTCAGAGTGCCAGAATTCAGTCTAATAAATTCTAATGATACATATGATAATGTATCGGTTTCACTATTGTTCATGTGTTTTCCTGTATTTTATTTATCAAAATAATAAATCAAAATCAAAATAATCTTTGCGTGTAAACATATCAAGCACAGACACACTGATGTTTCAAAATTGGTTTTGCACATCTCATTATTGAATATTTACCTCCTAAAAATAAACAACACTTTTTGCAATATCTACTAACAAAAAGGAAATTATTGTTGCAGTATTGCTGTCAGGAAAGCTGGACTTCATAGTTGGTTTTCTGGAAATATACTTTTTATTTTATTTTCTGAGAAGCAATTCTACCTCTATATGTTTTTTTGAATTTAACGGACGAATATGATGTTTTCCCTGCATAGCACTAGCATTTACAGCAGAACTATGCACGCCAAATCTTTTCTTAATGTTTGCAATTTTTTTTACAGTCTGTCAGAGATTACCTGAAAGCTTACAAATAAAATAACTTTCTCAAAAACATGTAGTAATTTTAATGGAAGGCTAGAGGGCATATAAAAGTAGTTTATACAAACCTGGATTAAAGTCAAGATTAACATTTTGATCTGGTGTGAAATATTAACCCAACTAAACCAACCAACCAAAAAAACACCACCAACAAAAAAACCCAAACCAAGCTAAAACAAAAAACTAAAACCAACACAATTTTACCCTAGAAAAAGGAGAAATCCAACCTTTTCAAAGCCATATAGAAGTGGACAACGTTCTCTCTGTTCAAGAGGCTTTGGGGAACGTGGGATAAGCATGCAGCAGAGAAAAGCTGCTGAACGTGCTGCTCCGGGCACGCAGCTGCTTCCTCAACTGGAGGCCGTTAGCTGTGCTGTTGACTATGCCTCTCCCCGAGGCAGGTGCACCTGGCCTCCTCCTCGCCCACTTCCCCTCAGCCCTGATGGAGAGCAGTGCCTTTTCACAGCAGCACTGTGGCTGCCTTCTCCTCATCTCCAGTTACATGTGCTGGTTGGACAGAGCTGGAGCGACAGTGGTGAGCACCAGGGAATGTATGCCATGTCCTGTTTACAGTCATATACTGCAAGGCTGTCCTGAGTCTACAGCCCATATAGCAGTGGTGTCCCCATCTCAACCGTTATTGTCTACAATGAGAAATTCTGTCATATTGGTGAAATACATATCCCTACGTCTGATACAGCCCTGATAGCCTGATAGAAAATGGTATACACTGATGTAATTTGTTCCTGTTTAAAATTAGGACTACTAATTTCAAAACAAATCCCTCCTTACCTTGCAGCAGTTTACCTAATGTGTATGAAATAGTGCAGTCATAATGTTTATAATTAGGATTTAACTTCTGTTTCACAATCACCTTTATTTTATACTCATTTTACCTGTAAAGCCAGCTTTTAGATGATGCAAGTAAAATGATAAGACTGAAAATATGGTAGCTAACATTGCAAATCTCAAAATTTTTGCTGAGATAGAAACCAAATTCTCACATTTGAAAAGTCACAGTCTGAGAAAAGGCCCTGTCCTCCTGAACCAGAGTGTTTGGGAAAAGGACAAAAGTGTAATAGAGGGAACTAAAATGTATGAGCTACAGAAAAGGAAAATATTAAAATTATTCCTTAAATAAACATACTGATAGGTTTGTATCATGAACCAGATTCAATAAACACCATAGCACATGTTTAAATTTAAGTACTGACCTTAGCTGTATGTTTAAGTGCTATGCTGAACAGAGATTTTTCAAGTGAAGCTATGTTTGCCTGCTTTACTGACTCACAACCTGTTGTATTTTCTGCAAATAACACGAATATCTTACTAATGTTTTACACTCAGATACTTTTCTCATTGCTGTCATTCCTTTTTAACAGTGGAAGTGAATGACTATAAAGAAAACATCCTTGACATAGATAAAATATTGGGCCTGTGTATCCTTTAAAAGGATCCTGTCATACTGCTTGGAAAAAAAACCTAAATGGGAACAGTAACAGTAGCACTATACAGCTCTGCTACGATTAACAAGGCTAAAAGGATTAACATTTAGTATTTATTTTATGAGGGACACAATGGTATTCTGGAAGATCACACAGAGAAACAAGACTTGCAAAACAAATCTGGATTTTTTTGACGAGTGAAGGTTTCTGTTAGCATTATTTGTCATTTCAGAGCATATGGTTTCTGGTAACCATTGAAAAGTGACATCATCTTTGACCCCAGAAATACGAGTGATAAATATAAGAGGATTATAAACCATTTTCCATAGTGCTTTAATGCTACTTCCTAGCTTGTCAAAAATGATTGCCTTAGAAGCAAAGTAGTAAATATTTAAAAGTCTTCGTTGTTGGCAGGTTTAGCTTGTTAACTGTGAAAGCAACATTAGCATAAATATCTTCTAAATACTACCATTATTGCTCACTGGATGTTCATATGACCAGTCCAGTGCTGAGCTGAGCTCATCACCACCCAACACTGGGAAAGAGCTTGCTACACGTTTTGGAAACCACTTCATTTCCTTGGCCATGGCTTACTCTCCTAGCTGCTTTTTTTTTTTTTTTCTCTAGGCTACTATTCCCATCCCTATGTGTCCAAAGCCTCAGAGCTGTGACGCAGTTTATGCTTGATGTCAACCAAACACAGGCTCCCTTTCCTTTGAAAGGTTGACCCTGGAGGCATGACTCTGCCATGAAGCCTCACGTCGCACACACTGGCTTGCCAATGCCAAGCGCTTTAGCCCCATGGATGACAAGCCTTAAGGCAGAGCTGAATATCTCCATCATCTGTCTCAAAGCATTTTGAGGGGGTGGGCATTGGCCTTTTTCCCACTTCCTACAAGCTGTATAGAGCAAACGGCAGCAGCATTAGAAGACAGCAGTTGCCTGTCACAGTTTGCTACTTTACAGCATTAATGTCATCACATAAGCTGTTATGATGAACTACCAGGTGCACAGAAACATGAAGACCATCAATAAAAAAGCAGTGCACTTTATATATTTTACCAAAATATATTAAGTATATATAAACCTCTCATTTACTTTCCTTTTCATAAGGTGTTAGAATTAAAACCAGAGATATTTTAGAAATGTAGCAGCAGGGTATTTACATTAAGGCACATTTTCTCCTGGGGAAAAGGAGAGAAAGGCTAATAGATTATTTTATTCTTGTGTAACCCTACTCTATTTATTTATTTATTTATTTGTAGAATTTATTTCACATATATGATCAAGCAAGATAGTGTCTGGAACAGCAGCACTGAGGGCTTAAAATAACAAGTGAATAACACTGTGCTGCAGTTCTAGATGCAGAAGGGACATGGAATCAAACATCCAGGCTTACTTTACTGTATTTGGCTACGTACATTTCATTAAATATATAGCTGCCCTGTACAGGGAATATGATTGAAACCAGGGTGTCTGTTAGATACTCCAAGCGCAGAGTCGTGGTATCACTTCTATAAGGAGCTCTTAGTTATTTCGAGTTTAAAGAGAGAACCTCGGAACATTGGTACAACTCACATGAACCGAACAGCAGGATCAAGCCTTATATCAGGATATACCTAAGGAATGCAATTGCACATATGCTCAGGCACACTCACACGGCCTCCGAATTCAAAACTAATACAGGATGCATAAAGCCCCTTCGCAGACCTGGAGTCACATGGTGTGGACTCTCTATGAACTGAAAAAATCTGCCCAGCATCTGTCCCTCTTTAAGGATAACTTGCATAAGTAAGGTTGCATAGCACTGAAGAGTTATAAAACCAAGAAAACAAAGTACGTACCCACCCTGACAAGGAGAAGCAGAGGACCGATGGCTAACCTTTATATTCCTACCGAGTCAGCCCAAAATAAAGAAACTCGCTAGCACTGACTGAAAGGAGCTTCCACAAAGATTAATTTTAAATAGGAAACATGCTGCTCAAAAATCAATTTCAGGTGAAGGCGATTTGAAATAATTAAATTTCTCACATTTCATGTTCGAAACTGATAAGGTATTGCAGTTTTTCACAGAATTATTTTAAATAATTGATGATTGTTTACCAGTGTCAGCTTATCCTTTGATGTTTGTCATATTATTTCTCTTTTAGAAAGCACTTATAGCTTCATAGTAGGATTGTTTTATCATCAGTAAACTGACATATCATAGATTATTGTTTACACAGAGCTCCAGTCCGGATTTCACCAGATCAACAGAAAATATCACATTAAATTTAATAACACCAAGATGAACATTTTCACCTTCTTTCAACTTTCTGGCCAGAAAGCATACAGGATCCCCATATTCACATGCACAGAGCCCTGGTAAAGTCAAACACAAACATTCTGCCTCATACAATTAACAGTATGTGCCCCTACCTGTAAAGGGGAATAGAAATCTCACACTCATGGAACTGCCATTGCTGTGATATTAATTATACCTCTATCACAAGAATTGGAGATTCAGATATCAAGACGTTATGCAAACAATTGCTCTGTGTTTTCACCTTTTCTAACAAAAGAGTACAGACTAGAAACTGCTTTGATAATCATGGGGGGTTAGTTTCTTTTCTTCTGATTTTCAAGTCAGTGTACCTAAACAACAATAGCTGGATAAATGTCATCTCACATTTAAGGGAAATATGACTTTTTAACCATATTTTCACATGGGCCAAGAGTTTTCTTAAAAACCAAAAATGTCCAAACCCAACCACCGCAATGCAGAAACCAGAAAAGAAACAAAAAGAAGTCCGTATTAATCGCTCAACATTTATCACATGATACTTCGGGGTCTAGCTCATTAATTTCCTTAATCTTTGAGAATCTCAGTGCACTATTTTTATCAAAAGCATTCTGAAAGTCGTCTTTTTTTCTATTTGGAAATCTAAGAGAATTTATGGAAATAACAAAAATGACAAGCAATATTGTTGCTTGGATGAGGTTGTCTTTTCTTAGAAGAGAGATGACTAAGATACAAGGAGGGCCCAAGACCCACCCATGCTGAAGGGGAAGATACTGTGCTCAGCTTCCCCTTGCTGACACTCACATCCACCCTGTGAGTTATTATCCCTTAAATTTTTCCAGCTAACCTTCCTAAAATATCATCTACAAAATGAATAAGGTCCAGATGGAGGGGAAAGAAAGACACAAGACTGAATACAGACAGGGAAAAAACTGTGTCTCTCCCTATTAGAGCTGCTCATAGAGCCTCACATTTCTCTTCCTCTGTCTTCCACTTTTACCCCGCTCTATGTACAGCCTCTTGGAAAAATAAAAGATGTCATCCTTTAGATGACTTAAAGTAATCCATTAACATTGATAGAATCACAGAATCACAGAATGGTTAGGGTTGGAAGGGACCTTAAAGTTCATCTAGTTCCAACCCCCCTGCCATGGGCAGGGACACCTTCCACTAGACCAGGTTGCTCAAAGCCTCATCCAGCCTGGCCTTGAACACTTCCAGGGATGGGGCATCCACAGCTTCTCTGGGCAACCTGTTCCAGTGCTTCACCACCCTCTCTGTGAAGAATTTCTTCCTGACATCTAAGCTAAACCTCCCTGTTTTCAATTTGTACCCATTACCCCTTGTCCTATCACTACAGGCTCTTGTAAAAAGTCCTCTCCCAGCACCCTTGTAGGCCGCCTTCAGATACTGGAAAGCTGATGTAACACTTTGAACTGGAGCAAATCCATCTTCAGGTCTGTGTGTGACATACACACGCAAGCTCACACACTTGAGTACATGCTTGTGTCACCATTATCAGCCATTGTGATATGGAGGAACTGTAGACTAGAGTAGATGAGAATCAAGTAGATGAAGAGGAATAGCTAAGGGATCTGAAATTTGCATATGCTACATCGTGTAAAGGTTTGGAAACTTCACAAAGAATGACAGATGACGCAAAATATAGTACATGTTTGAAGGAATTAAAATAAAAAGTTATCCCCTCAAAGCTAAGAAAAGTGGCATGCATATATGTCTCTACATAAGTGGTTACTGTAAGAAAGCCAAAAATTGTAAACGGGAATAAGCTAAGATCAAGATCATCTGTCAAAAAAATCTAAACAAAACCAAACCCCAACAGCAAAGAATGCATTGAGACAAGCGAGAAAGATTGGATGCAGCTGCCTGTTCTAAACTAAAAAACTAAACTGAAAACGTGCAACAGCAATGCCTTGTCAACACTAAAACAGAATATGGAGCAAAATGCACAAAGATAATTAGAGGATTTCAACACTTCTTGCCTAAAGATGATTTTTAGTTGGCAATACCAGAAAGTCTGTGGTGATAGCCAACCAGGCCTATGTATAGATCACCATCTGGAATGCTAAGGCTGGTGGAAAATTTGAGAGCAGATGACTACGCTTAGGTCTTACATAGCAACTTTATAAGTGAGAAGGAAGAATGTTACGGACCTTGTCTATTATAAGCTCAAGAAACATCAGCAATCTTCAAACCAATTCTTGCAAAGGCTCAGGCTCAGGACAGATGTAATGAATGAAAGAAACTAAAAGCAACCTATCTATTCCCCACACATCATAGAAATCTATCATTTAATTTAATTTCCCATTTCAAAGGCTAATGATACAAATAACAACGGAAATGGAGATTCACATGAAGAGCAGATCCTAAATCAAGGTATAACTACAGCAAGGACTGTTTGTGGGTTGTGGTCTCCTGCATGGTCTGTTCGGCTTTCTTGACTTTTCAGAACATGATCATGTGGTCTTACATCGCTCCTTGTGCTGGGTTCAGTCAGGAAAGGGTTAAATCTCTTTACTGTGGCTGCTAGAAAGCTGTGTTCCTGGATGCAGGGAGCAGCACTGATAAGTTCTTAGCTGGCACTGAGGAATGTCTGTACCAGTTTCAAGGTCTTTTCTCCGCTTCTGATACTGCAGCTGTCTTCCCAGCTCTCGCGGTCTCGCTACATCTTTTCTCTATTAATTACATTTTAAAACAGTAAAATAGAAAGCTAGTGAACTGAAAATGTAATACTGCTGTCTTGGAAGAGGGATTGGCAGCTTCAGTAATGAAAATAAAATTCTAGCATTTCTGACATTTTTATTTTGATTGACAAATATCTTCTTATGGCTTTAAAGCAGAAAATTTTATGTATGTTTTTGAGATGTAAAATACTCTGACTAAATCTCAAAAATAACAAACATGTAACTCTGCCAAAATCTCATGTGTCCAAGTATAAGGCATACTATAAACAAACAAAAACCCATTCAAAAGTAAGAAAAAGAAAAGATTTCATAAAGCAACAAACAAAATTAAAGTTAGTTCACTCATCTAATGATAGACCAACCATTACAAAAGAAAGCATGACAGACTTTACTATAGCTGTACTATTTAAGGATCTCTTTACAAAGAGCTGCATTGTGTTTATCTTGTCTACAAGAGAACTCTGGACTCATAAAACACCATGGCTGTGCCAACAGAAGATGCAGCCACTCCCTGCTTCTCAGTACTACATGCTGTCAGATCACATTGCTGTTCCTGGATGACCATCACATCTGAACCTGTTACCCAAATTAGCTGCAAAAAACAGGCTAGAGAATACTCACCCAAACAGCTGTGCCAAGAAATATCTGAGAAAATCACGACTGCTAGGGAGACGGTGATGATAGCTGTTAGCATGAACCAATTCACCTAGCAGAGGTGCATTACAGAGAGGATGTATTTCTACAGAAAGAAAATATTTGTCTTGGAAAGATGACAAAGCAAGTGGACCATGCAGAAAAAGGGTATTTTCTCTCATTTTTCACATGAGAAGTTAAGTAGCAGTGGGGTTATTCCCTCTGTTGTATGAAACACATGTCTTGCAATCTTTGGGACACAAACCTGCTCAAATCTCTTGCCAAAACATGACCTGAGCAATCTGCTTGAGGTCACTCCTGGCACCAGTACGAGCCAATGGTATGACCTGAGATTCAGACCAGTGTCTCACTAGAAACACAGGCTTCCACTCACCAAAGAAGTAGCTGAACGTCATCTACTTGGACTTGTGCA
>NW_010239103.1:5797-15260 GCF_000690775.1 Eurypyga helias | reverse complement strand
GGCTTTGCTGCAGGCAGCGCCGAGCTGCCCCGCGACGCTGCTGTCGCATCCCTCGGCACGTGCGTCAGGGGGTGACTAAAGTGTCAGCCTGCACACAGCACCCCATGGGCAGTACCAGCATAGAGGGATCCCATTCCGTGTTGTCCTGCACAAGGGACCAAGCAAAGGGGCCGACTCCCGCTCCTATCAAACTGAAGCGTTTTTAAAACAATCCACCATATTGCCAACACACGGAGAGGAGATGCGCCGAGGGCTGGAGCCCCTCTGCCCTGGGGACAGGCTGGGGGAGTTGGGGTGTTCAGCCTGGAGAAGAGAAGGCTCCGGGGAGACCTTATAGCACCTTCCAGTGCCTGAAGGGCCTACAAGGGAGCTGGGGGGGACTTTTGACAAGGGCCTGTAGTGACAGGACAAGGGGTAACGGGTTTAAATTGAAATCAGGGAGGTTTAGATTGGATATCAGGACGAAATTCTTCCCGGAGAGGGTGGTGAGGCACTGGGACAGGTTGCCCAGAGATGTTGTGGATGCTCCATCCCTGGAAGTGTCCAAGGCCAGGCTGGATGAGGCTTGGAGCAACCTGGTCTAGTGGAAGATGTCCCTGCCCATGGCAGGGGGTTGGAACTGGAGGATCTTTAAGGTCCCTCCCTGGGATAGCTAAAAGATAACTGTGCAAGCCCTAAGGAAAACACACATCGAAGCCGGAGAATTTGAATGTCTCTGTGGTAATGCTTAACTTTGCCAAGCAACAGTTAACTAACAGGACACATTGATCTTCCCACCTGGAATACTGAGGATGTGTTTGTATTTTAAAACGTTGCTTTAAATATACCAAAATTGGCTGTGAAACCTCTAATTTTAATAGTAACAATTCCGTGTATAAATATGTTTAAATTCCTTTATTAGGCTAAATTACTTCAGTTCTAGTTTAGCTGTATTAACACTTCATCGTGTACGTACGCTAGGCTGATACATTTGCCTGTGTTTTGGGGTTAAGAAAGACCAAGGCTCCCACGTGACACGTTAGAGCCTTACACCCGCACCGAGGAGACAAAGCCATAGCACAAAATACCCACCACACCAGCTACAGCAGCAACCTTCCTACCCTCCAGGTCATTAAGGTTCCCCAAAAGTATCGCAAACAAGACCAGCTGCGACTTTCCTCAACATACACCGCTAGAAATAAGGTTTCCCAAAAAGCTCAAAACACAGCTCTTAAATAATAAATTCGCCTATCGCCTTCTCACTTCTTGGCCTGTTCCCCCCGGACTCGAGGTGCTACGGAGGCTGTAAGCCAGGCAGGGCGGGTACCAACAAGCCAGCCCACAACTTCCAGTGCTAAGTATGAAACATCGCTATTCTTAATACTTCCTTGGGTTTATGAATTTTATTTTGGGTTTATAAACTCATTACTACAGTATTCATGTTTACTCACTTATTTCAGCCCAACAGGAGTAACGGCTTTTGACCAAATACAGATACCACTACCCTATCCCTCCTGTACTGGCTCTTCAGAGGCTTCATCTGAGGCCTCACCCTGCTCCTGACCAAAAAAGACTGAAACAACTGCTCTCAACACTTACTACTTACTCTACTGTTTTTTGTACTTGACTACACTGTAGGTGAAGGAGGGACTCTTGAGAAGCTGAAGCGGCAAACTAAGTAGAAACAGTCTTTTTTCAGTCTTTTTTTTTTTTGATGGCACTTCAGAAGTCACAGAGGAAAATCACACTGATTTCAGGCCGAAGGAGAGTTTATTTTCAGGGAGGCTGGTTGTCTATCTTTTCCTGTATTTTTTATTTCCGTATAGATTCTGCTTGGCTTTGGATTTGTGTGGCGATAAAGCAGGATTGTTGTCAGCTAAGTGTATTTTCTTGGTTTATACTGGGCTTAACTGAAGATTTTAAAAAGACTTTTCGATATATTTTAGTATTAAAGGATTATTCTTCAGAAACTTTTTAACGGATGGGTTTTAAACCTTAAATTGTCTCTGCTGGCTCAAAAACCATTTTATTTCTTATTGTGTAGAAGTATAATGCTAAACCAATGTGAAATTCTTTCCAGCTGTATAACTGCTTTTGAAGGGTACCTACCACTGTCTTGCTCTCAACACTTACTACTTACGCTACTGTTTTTTGTACTCGACTACACTGTAGGTGAAGGAGGGACTCTTGAGAAACTGGAGCTGCAAACTAAGCAGAAACAGTCTTTTTTTCAGGTAGCTCGTTCCAACTGTTTGCTTTTGCCTGTGTAATTGCTACTAATACATGGTTGTAGTTTTATGATAACAAAAGCTAATACTTTCCAAAAAGTCCTTGTTAAAGCTCATCACTTCTGGGAAGGTTTATGTTATAAATGTTGGGAGAATTTTGAATGCTAACACAAACTGTATTACTCCCATTTTTATTTTTAAGCCTGTGAGTTAAATAAGACTAACTGTGTTATGAGAGAGGAAGAAAAAGCAAAGAATCTAAATGTTGAAGAGTTTGCTAATCATTCTCTGAGACAAGATAGGCTTTTAGATTTATTTGCATTAATTTATCTACAAACTAAGGAACTCACGCGTGGAGGTGTTTTAAAGAAGTGTATGTTCATTTTTTTCAGTCAAAATCCCCAGAGTAGAAAACAGTAATACTCTTTCAGCGTCAGTATGAAACGCAGCCATCGTAAGCATATTATGTGTATGACTGCAAAAAGGGGAATAACACTTGTCTGCTGCTGTCGGTATATCAGTAATTTTGGTAACTAACAGTTGCAGTGTTACTGCCGGAAGCAGCTGTGTGCAGTCCTGGTCTTCCCTCAGGTATTGCGAAGCCAATTACTCAGCTGTGTCGCCTGTTTGGTAGTAAATATGCTGTGGTACCTGTATCCTATTTATTTCCATTCTTATACAAATGGGTGCACAGTCTCTTCTAGGCTTAGTATTTGCAATTTTTGGTTTGAAACATCCCCCTAAGGCCTTCCAAAGAATAAAAGGATACTCAGTGCATTAAAGAAATCACTTCTGACCAAAAAAACCTTCCTTTTCAACTGTAAACATCTATATATATCTATATAGTAAAAGGATTTTGTTTAGTATTGCATAGTATAACATTTCTGTCTTGCAGCAGATTCTTTTTCTTTCCAAAATTCAGGATGACAGAAGCAACATGAAGTAAAAAATAAATTAAAGAGGTAGGGTACTTTGTCTGCTACAAATCTTATCAAGAGCTTCCAGAATACTGCACTGAGCCTGTCTGCCCGCAGCTCAGCCTCTGCATCACAATAATGAATTGATAATAAACAGACGCATGACAACAAGGCAGTAATCTATACTCTAGCTCTCCGCAGGGTACAGACGAGAGTGCCTGTGACGAATACTGCCTTGTGGGTGTAGTAGTAAGTACTAACCTGACAGCTAGTGTGGGAACATCTAATGTCCAGGACAGAATACACGAACAGGCGAGGGATGCGACTAAACCACACCACAAAAACAACAGTGCGTCAGACGCTTGGCGAACGCGCTGTGAGGGCATCCCCGAGTGACGGGGTTAGTTCTCCGAGCTCGGCAGTGCAAAGAACCGTCTGCATCAGCACAAAGGATGCACTCAGAACAATGTTTGGGAAGACACAGTATAGAAAATAGTGATTTCTGACAAGATTTGCTGCCCCGAGGAATCATGGCATATCCCACTTCTATTAGCGGTTTCTGTCACAGATAATCCCATGGACCCCAGGCAAAGTGCGTTTTGTTCTGAGCACCTGTGTCAACAGGTTTGTCTGCGCATCTCTGTCAACGCTCACAGAATTCATTTTAAAACCCTGCCTTGTGGAATTTATATTTCAATTCTTATTTTGTGTCTTGAAAGATTCTCAAGGCAAATACAAAATACAAATACAAAAATGTGCTAAAAATTCCACAAGTATTTTAAATGGTGGATGTAGGAGTGAGACAGCTGGGAGCCACAGAACAGTTCTTTTTTGGGGCAATGTCAGCCAGGATTGATGACTTGGGCAACCTCAGCGTTTCTGCTTGAGCACGGGCACAGGCCCCTATTTGAAATCAAGCTTGTCTCATGTCCATGCCACGTGGCCCCGTATGCTCCGACACAGGAATAAGGCTGTGCTCCAGAGCCGTTCTCCTTGTCTGCACGGGGATCTGCAGAAGAGCAGATTGCTGAGGTTAGCTCACACTGGAGGAAATCCCGTTGCTGATAAAACCTCTGCTGATAAGCGCCTCTTAATTATCCGCAGACCCATCCGAAAGGGCTCACTCTCCGCCAGAGACAACCTGCTATTCTACATCACTGCGCCTGCCAAGCAGCCTCCGTTTCGCTGGCCTAACGCGCGCTTGAATCCTTGCTCTGCTGAGCGAGTGTCGGAGATCTCACAGCGTCCTGACGT
The DNA here is from genome assembly GCF_000690775.1 of Eurypyga helias. NCBI lineage: Eukaryota > Metazoa > Chordata > Aves > Eurypygiformes > Eurypygidae > Eurypyga > Eurypyga helias. The sequence continues at coordinate 10,882 of NW_010239103.1, read as the reverse complement.
GTAAAGCTTTTAACAGGCGGCTTTGAAAATCCCCATGCCTGCGGAGCCAAACCCGCCTGCCTGATCTGCAGAGAACTGTGATTTTAACGACGGGACCGGAAGAGTGTTTCTCGCTTGTTTGTCACCAGGAGGAACGCTGCGATAAGGCTATTCAGATTTGATACGCAGGCAAAACGAACGGTTTCTTCGGAGACCTTTCCATTAACAGACAGAATTGCCTGCAAATTACAGACGCTGCTATTCTAGATTTCCTAACAGCTCCTTTTTCAGCTGGGAGAGGCCCAGCAGAGCGAGCATGTGCTGCAGTAAACTCACAGTAAAGCAAAGAGACCAGCTAAAAATCACGAGACTGTTCATAATCAATCAATCACCCACAACATATCTTATGCTGAGCATTCCTAATTTCAATGTAATTCCACACAACAGAGTAAAAGAGAGAAATCAGCAGAATTTGCTTGAAGTGTCTATTTCTGAAGTGGGCCGGGCAGCCCTCACCTCCCAGCCTTGTGCTCCAGGCCCTGGGGCTATTGCTGCCCCTAAAATGTGATTATTGGGAAATTTTGATGCCGTTTCTGGGTGACGTCGTGCAAACATTGTCAGATGCGTGAGTCAGAGGCAGAGTGAGCCCCATGACAAGGAAGAGGTGGGGAGGGTGCACTCTCGTCCACCCACAGGCACAGCAAGCGGCAGGAAGGCTGCTACCTTACTGGTACTGCTCTGAGAAGGCTCTAAGTGCCCTTCAAGAGCCCTTTTTAAGAGGAAAAGGAGGCTGCCTCCATAATCTGTTTGGGCACTTAAGCTCAGTTAGCGACTGCCAGACTCAAAGTTTTATAAACTCCTCACAAATGACACCTGCAAAAAGCCAGAGAAGGAAGAGATTTCCTTGCCTGCAGATCTAGGCAGGATTTGTTACCAGGAAAGCACGCTTTTTTGCATCCACATCTGCTGGAGCAAATTTTTCTCTCATAATTCAGGCCCTTGGCATCATCGAACACCGCAGCTAATGGCTATTTATCTGCCCAATAGGACAAAGTTAAGTTGGGGGTTAAAAAATTAAAAACACACATCTGCCTACTTTTTCTGCACACAGCTGAAAGAACAGGGGGTACCAGGATAGATGAAGCACGACACTACCCACTCGGGTTTATTCCACTCCGTGGGGAGAAGTAGCCTGAAGGGTACCTGGGATGATGACGTTTCTACGTCTGCTGCAGCAACGGAGTCTTCAGGCAAAGGTGTCTGGTTGGGAGTAGTTTCAGCCCTCATGGAAGCTGAAATAAAAGAGGAAATGCCCACAGTGTCCATAAAGAGCTCAAGAGCTCTGCAAAAGAGCATAAATCTGTGAAAACATCACAGAGAGTCTTCACCAAAAGCTCAAAACTGTGTGTCTGGAAGGAAAAGGTCTGTTATTTGTACTGGCCAATAGAAGCCATCAAAGACCCAGAGGGCATGTCAGGTAAGGAACGTAGATGTTACGGGGTCGGGAGAGCCTGGGACCTCGTGTTCACACACAAAAACCTATTTTTGAGGCCAGGGTGTGCCCACCTGTAATCAGAGCCGGGGAGGGAGGGAAGAACCTCTCACACTAGAAAGTGAAAGCATCAAAAATTAAGAATATAGATTCAAGAATTAATACTGGTCAATAAGTGCTCCACAAGCACACTGCAAAACATGGTCTGAGGGAGCAAAATTGAAAAGCAGTAATAAGAGGAGAGCTGGCAACTCTTTATAGGTATGCGAGAGGAATATCCACCCGCCAGAAAAGCGATGGTGTAGATAATCCTACCGGGAGACCAAGGCTGCATCACGTTTGTGTGAGACGGAAGGGACTGCTGGGGCCAACCTCATCCTGGGCACGCGAGTTGGGCAAAGCCAATTGGATCAAGACAGAGTGGCGCCTGCGGAGCTGCAACCTCACTACAGCTCTCACCCTGGCTGCACCTTCCACCTCGCCACAGCTCCAAACTTCACTGCAGCACCCAACCCTTGCAGCAGCTCCAACCCTTGCTGCAGCCCCCAACGCTCGCTGCAGCCCCCAACCCTTGCTGCACCTCCCACGCTCAATGCAGCTCCCAACCTTCGATGCAGCTCCCAACCCTTGCTGCACATCCAACCTAGTTGCTCCAGAGAAATGCTGCACTAAGCCACAAGAAACTCACAGCTACTTGGGCAAAGTAACATTTCACCCCTGTAAAATGTAGGGCAGGCTGGTCCTGACAGGGAAAAGAAGTCTGGAAAATAGGGAAGAGGACAAAGCTGGGACAGTCTCACAAATGGCGCAGGAGAGACAGAGTTACAGCTTCTGCTGTCGATACTGCAGGGCTGAAAGCAGGGACTGCTGCAGCTGCCAGGAAGCTCTTGCTGCAGTAGTAATCACTGTCACTTCAAAGGTTGCAGCAGCTTCCAGAAATCTGACTTTGCACAAACCAGCTGTATCTGCTCATGCTTAAAGCCAACCCCCTTGTGTATTAGCAGTGTCAGGGAACCTCCAGCCTGCGCTGCACACCCTCCACCTGCCTCGTCCACCCCTGCTTCTCTCCTGAGCGTCTCCTCAAGAGCAGACAGCTGGAGATCATAGTGATTGCTCAGGGTACTGACATACTCTTCAAGGAGGGCATGGGCCGCCTGCTCCACTTTGTAGCTGACCTTTAGTTGGGCCAACCTGTCTCCATGCTCCTGAAAAGCACAGCTGACAGCCTGATGCAACAGCCCCGTCACTGTACCATGGTCACGTCTAGGTCACATCTTACGCACAGATTCACAGAACGGTAGGGGTCCAACCCCCCTGCTCTATCTCCCTCCTCTGACAGGAGGAACCTAAGTTTCACATGTAGCTACTTCAAAAATTCTTCTTGGGAATCCATCTCCAAAAAGGTGGGAACAATGCTGAGAAAAACTGGTATTGTAAATAAGGCCTCCATCATCACATGTTCTGTACATAGGAGAAACTCAAGGACCAAAAAATGAGAAGTGTAGTGATACCCCCTCCTGACTGACCTGATCACGGAGGGGAGCTGGCTTTGCTTCCAGGTGAGCAGTCTCAGCAGGCAGAAGGCCTCCAAAGCAAAGCAGAAATAAAAATCACGCTTACTGGGTGGGATTGTCCGTAGAATGCCTGGAAACAGAACAAAGAACCTGGCTGCCAGCAGAGAACACAGCGATACGTGCACTCCCTTAAACCGCTCGCGCACCAGCCTCTGTGCTGCCAAAACGCCCACCGGCCTGGGGCTCCATAGGTGTGGGGAGAGAATGAGTCAGCACTGCACAGAGGGAGGGAGGTTTAGGCTTCAGGTATATAAAAGCAAACACAAATCCAAATCTCTTTCACAGAATAACAGGAGACTTGTTTCCAGGGCTATGCTAACAGATTTGGAAGATGAAAGACACTGGGAAGGAGATGGAAGGTGGGAGAGTTGGAGATGGAAGGTTGGAGAGCACAAGCAAAAGGACGTGGTGAGACAGGCAGGAAGGTCACCTCTATGGACTACCATGGAAACCCTGGGGTAGACACTACGTTGGGAAACAGTTTCTCCACAAACTCCCAAACCGCAGCTTTTCTCGAGACTGGAATCCAACCGACCCAAATCGCTGGATGTATTCAAGAAGTTTCGTGCTGTGCTTCAAAAGACATAAAGCACGTGCTATCAGCACCAAGGTCCACCCTGGTTTTCTGTCCCGAGACAGCTGGAATGTTCAAGAGGCCTGGCAGATGTGCCCTCTCGCCCAGGTGGCTGTAAAACTGCACGCAGGCATGCTCGGCAGCATCTGTTCCTCCTCAGCTCATGACTTTCTCAGTGAGAAAGTAAAATGAAGGAATGCAGGCAAGAAACAGGAAAATGGCAAGAAATCGGGGCTGGATGCAGCCTGAACCACCCGGGTGAGGAGTTGGGTCTCAGTGAGTGAGGAGTCAGAACCAGTGAGCTGGTGCCGTTCCCACTGTGATGCGCTAAGGAAAGAGAAGATAGTTCTAGTACTACCTACTTCCCCAGCTACCAGGACACACACCTCGCACATATATCCGCTTCCTGACCTGTATTTGGAGCCTGGATGAAGACGATGACAAATTCCCTGTGACAGAGTGCAGCTGGGCACTTCAGGAACCCCTCGGTTTCACTGGCTACTTAAGTTCCCCAACCAAATCACAGACAGCTGTCCTAAGCGCTGGACCACACTCTTGGATGTCCACATCCACATCATTCCTCAAGGCTGCAACCCAAATTCTCTCTCACTATCTTGTCTGAGTGCTGGGGGGAGCAGACGGTGACAAGAAGGTGTTCTAACCTTTTCCCTCCTCCCAGTTTATGTAAACACTGACAGGGGATTGAAAAGCTGTTTTGGTTCCTGCCAGTCCTTTTACCCAGGGAGGTTGATTGTTCCAACCCTGGAGCTTAGGGGTTTAGTTTCCATGGTGTAACAGGGTCCCCAGACCTGCTAAAACGCCTGCAGCAACCCAAAAGCCTTGCTGGTCTAATCCTCGCCCAGCCCATCCACCAGCATTTATGCCACCAGCACTGGCCAAATCCATGCATTTTTCTCCATAACAAATCAATGCCTAAGCATAATGTAAAGTTTTTCTCCATAACAAATCAATGCCTGAGCACAGCATAAAAGAATAAAACATCTGCTACTCAAAATACAGCAAAAATACTGATGGTAACATGTGCATTTCAAACGTCTGCAGCCAGAGGGCCTGGTATTTGCCATAACTCCTGACTATCGAAACAAAAAAAGAGTCATTTTACTCCATGTAATTGCAGAGAGATCCTTTAAAATATCAACTGCCTGTGGATTATAATTTACTATGGCCTCAACTGGAACATAAGTTTGAATTTCCTTGTGCGGATCTTCATGGAGCCTAAAGATGAAAACAAATACCAACTTCATTAACTGCTTCAGATTACCCTAGTAAAGCCATCCAGCTACAGGGATTGCACCGCAACCCTCAACTTTCTCCTCAAATATTCCAACTGTTTCCCATTTCACTGCCAAAACTGCAAGTTTCCTCGCCTCCCAGTCAGTTCTGCTGTACTGGGTGTGCGTGGCAATGTGTTGGCAGTGGGGGGCCACAGGAGTGGGTTCTGTGAG
>NW_010239103.1:5339-5651 GCF_000690775.1 Eurypyga helias | reverse complement strand
GGGGACCGCCCACTGGCAAGGCCCGAGCCCATCGCAGCCGTAACACCTCTGGGATAACATGTTTAAGAAGGGAATAAAAACATAGGAGGGGAGATTTTTGCAGCCAGAGAGCAAGCAAGATGTGAGAACAGCCCTGCAGACCCCCAGGTCAGTGAGAAGGAGGAGAGGAGGTGCTGCAGGCACCAGAGCAGAGACTCCCCGGCAGCCCATGGTGCAGCCCATGGTGAGGTCGGCTGTGCCCCTGGAGATAACAGTGGAGCAGACACCCACCTACCCAGCTGCAGCCCGGGGGGGACCCCACGCCGGAGCAGG
>NW_010239103.1:0-5109 GCF_000690775.1 Eurypyga helias | reverse complement strand
AGGACTGGGGCCCGTGGGAGGGACCGCAGGCTGGAGCAGGGGCAGAGTGTAAGGAGTCCTCGCCTGAGGAGGAAGGAGCAGGAGAGACGTGTGATGGACTAACCCAACCCCCATTCCCCATCTCCTGTCCCCCTGCACCACTCTGGTAGAGGAGGTAGAGAAAAGCGAGAGTGATTTTGAGCCCAGGAAGAAGGGAGAGGTGGGGGGAAGGTGTTTTAAGATTTGGGTTTAGTTTCTTTTTACTCTGAATTTGATTGATGATAAATTAATTTTTCCCCAAGCTGAGTTTTGCCTACGATAATTGGTGAACGATCTCTCCCTGTCCTTATCTTGAGCCGTGAGCCTTTTATCCTAGCTTCTCTCCCCTGCCCAGGCGAGGAGCGGAGTGACAGAGCGGCTGGGTGGGCACCTGGCCTCCAGCCAGGGTCAACCCACCACATCCGTGTAACAAGTTTTCAAAGCTTTAACCCAGAGAAATTGTTGCAGGCTAGATTAAGAGCCCTGAACCCAGCTGGAACACAAAAGAGGAGAGTAAATACTTCTTTGTCCATGTTAGGATTAAAGTTGGGGCGTTACAGACCCACATAATGCAAGGATTAACATCCACCGGCTGGGCTCATTGAGAAATTCCCCAAATCCCACACACGCCATTTTGGATAGAGGAAGACAAGGTAGTGTCCCCAGCATCTGGAACCACAGCTTGGGAAGACATTGTGGGACTTTCCCCATGACTGGGGCAGCTGAAGAAAAGGAAGCCAAGCTGCTTACAGCCTCAGCCAGGGTCAAGGACTGGACCGAACAGAGGAGACCAATTCCTTTTTTAGTGCCAGAAAAAACCCTGTCGAGGTCCATGTTCAGACCCAGCGAGGCAGCTTTTTAGCTAAAAAAACGCCAGTAGAAATGAGATGTTTGAGAAAGGAAAATTAGTCATTAAAACATTATTACTGGATCCTTTTATTCCATCTTCAAGCCCAGATTAGCTGTTTACTTAAACAACGTGCCCCATGGTGAAGCTCAGTGAAGGACGCGTTGGGTGAAATGAGCTAGGAGGTCAGACAAGACAGATAACAATACCATTTTCTCCGGGCCGTACAGTGTATAACTCCAAAACCACCAAAAAGCTTTAGCATTTCTGCAGAAGGAACAAAACCACACAAAAAAAGAGGGAATCACCTTCAGGGCTCCACAGACAAAAAGAATCCAAGTTAACAGCTTGCCGGTTGATTCAGACAACTCCCAGGTCACCGGAAACCTGCGCTCAGCCACCTGCGACCTCCTCTATTATTAAGCTGCATATTTAGAAAAGAACTGAAATGCGTTTCACCTATTATGGCAAAGGCTCTAATATCTCCTCACTCATAGGGAGCTTTTGTAAAACTCAAAGCACAGATTCAGTAGTCACGCATATTGCCCCCTGTGCTTTGCTGAACCCCCCCGCTCTGAGGGGGCGCCCTGATCGCACCCACAGAACTCCCCACGTCACACCCATCGCGCACAGGCGGACTGCAATAATTTTTCTCCGGATCAGTTCATTTTTAAGATGCTCTCAAATCCTATTCAGGCACCTGGGTAGAGACAAGAGTGTTAAACACCTAATAGCATCTTTTCAGCAATTATCAATCATGCTGAAGAAAAATTTCATGCAGCGTGCTCATAAACAATTGAAATGTTCAAAATCTTGAATGATCCATCAAACCTCCATAAAAATCACAAAACAATCGAAAGAACCCTGCACTCCTACACCAGCCCCCTCCACGCTGGGAATTTGAAACGAGCTGAATTCATTGTCAACAGCAACGTTACGCCCCACATCTGCCGAGTTCAGAACCCAAACTCTATCTTTATCGTGTCAGCTGGGATATCAAGATACGGCTGTCATGACTCAGTGCCACGGAGTGACAGACACCGCGTTCGACAGCGCAACTTCCAAAGAAGAGCCTTAGATACCTGCGTGACGCAATGGAAAACAGAGCGCTTGCTGTAAAAAATGGGCACGGAACAGAGCAGAGGTGGCCGAAAACTAAACTTGGTGGGACTTTAGCCTTGCTCTGACACCGTGACTGCCCACCACGAAACCAGTTACACGGGAAACAGCCGGACTGCTCACGCCCTGTGACTTTTGGCTGTGCTAAGGGAGAGCCCCACGGCTGGTCCGTCTGTATCTGAGGGTGCTGTGGAGACCCTGAGGAAGACCCAAGCGAGGACATGGCTGTTCAACTCCACGACAGACTGACGGGGGCATTTTCCTTGCAGAGCACTGGAAAACCCACTCTTCACAGGGTTTGGTGCCACAGGAGGCGATTTCGGGCTTTGGCGTCACCAGAGGCACTGACATTGAAAGGCAAAGGAAGAAACAAAAAGAGGAGAACTGGGGGGACACAACAGAAAACAGTGGGTCAGCCCGAGCTGTCGCTTAATTCCTGGGTGGTGGCAACAACAGGCAGCAGCTGTCACCAGTGTGATGGTGTTGCCCTGGAAACTGTTCTGCCCAACTCCTGCCCTCCCAGTGCCAACTGCAGTCGTCATGGAAACCAGTGTCACTGCTGATGTGGAACAAAAGATGGGAAACTGCTGCAAGAGCCTTCCCGAAACAGCAAGTCTCCTTCTCCCACCCTCCCTCTCGCCTGCACAGGGGAAGCACGCTTGGAATGCGGAGCAGAGAGGGGTTTGCTGCCCTTAAAGCCAGGAGCCTGTCACAAAAGAATAATCTGCCCCGTAAGGCAGCTGGGGTCTGTCACCATCTCGTCGCGTCTGTGCGGCAGATGGTGCTGATGGCTCGGTTTTCTTCGGAGGGACAGTCCCAGTAAGCTGGGACAGATTTGCAGCTTCCCCCAGGAATACACGCAAAAAAAATCTGCAAAGCCACCAAGAGGCAAATTTTATAAAAATCAGCCCCTTGATTAGGATTTCAGGGAAGTTTCCAGAAATGCAGGAGGGTAAACTGCCTACCTTCCCTACATGTTCCCATGGATGTCATATCTGCTCTGTCCCCTCAAAACAGGATCAGCCTTTTTTGGTGCGGACAGATAACGCGATCATCCACAGCTACCCTGCATCAGATTATATCAGATTTACAAGGCACAGAATCCTCCAGCTTTAGAGCCAGCCATAAATTGACAAAGATTAGGAAGAAACTGCCCCATGAGCAGTTAATTCCATCCTTGTCCCATAACAATTATCACACAGCTTCTGCTAAGGTACCAGCCATTGTCGAGCGGGACACGTGGGTCTGAATCCTGTTCCTTCTGCCATAAAACTTTCACTACAATCCCTCAAAATCTCCTCGTGGCTTCCATATTCATCACTCTATCTTCCTATTATGGGGTTCAGCTTCTGACAGTGTATTATTGCGCTTCTGCGAGGCGTTCCCAATGACACTGATCTGAGCAAATCAAAGCACTTCGTAATTAAGACCTAAACACCTAAAGTGCAAGTCCGTAAAGTCAGCAGAGATGAGGGGCCTCAGCTTCAGGATGAGAGGCAGCGGCTGACGTAGCATTTTTTTGAGAGCGATCGGCACTCAGTCCTTGGCGTGTGACACACAACCCACCTTTCTCCATACCACACCATCTTACCACAGGATCTTTTGCACATCCTCACACACCTACCTGTACGCTCTCAAAAATGGGTTCGCTCCCAGGTTTTACGCCTCTCCGCATAGAAGGATCTGCGATTCCCTCCACGGCGAATGACTTCCCGCTGCCAGCCTGGACGTAGGCAAACATGGTGCCGCTGTAGCCTGCGCTGACACTCTGGAAATGCAGGAAAACCAAATAAACATCCATTATTTTTACCCTTCGCATAACTGGAAATACACTCTCCAGATTCTCTCCCGCCTAAAAGGTATTTTAGAGGAAGTAAACCTCAAACAGCTGCTTGATCTTCGTGTGCCATCAGAGTATAATAATGAAAAATGCATTCTGCTAGCAGATAAATCACTGGTTTTCTCTCAAAATGGGCAACTGGTGTTGAAAAGTGGAAGGGCTGTGAAGTGTGACAGCGCTTAGAAGACCAGAGTATTTTTGCCATGGGGCAGAAAAATCTTACGAATCGCAGAGAGACCACTAGAATGCCAGTTGATAGTAGGGTAGCCAAAAGGGCGGTATCTAGCTTAAAACAATCTTCTCTTGAAAAGCTGGCTGAAGGAAAGCCTCACTTTCACTTGTTCCTATTTCAGAGAAGCATGGTAGGAACAGAAGATATTTGGATTTCTTAAAGTTTAAGTAAAATGAAAAATAAATAATCTATTAACCTTATAATCTACTGTTTCAGACCCTGGTTGTTCCCCCAGTTGGGAACGTCCATCTTAAAATTATCACTGGCCATTTTATCCCCGTTTCTTCTTGGGTTTTGGGAGGGCTGAGCTCTTTCTGCTTGACTGGTTCCTTTCTCACATTAGCTGTTCGTCATGCTGTTGTGTTAACAGGCAACAAACACATCCCCTCTCATCCTGCTATTCTAGAACACGCCGAGGTTCCTCTCTAAGGTTTCTTGCTTGATGGTAAAAACGTCCCTAAAATCACCAAGAGTCTTGTTTGTCCCCCTTCTCACATCACCTTCCACTGCAATTTCTGTCCAGCTGCCATCCCTACGGCCTGCTTGGGGGGTTCATCTTTCATAGGAGCATCTGCCTAAAACAATTAAATGCAATTCTATCCTTGGTGCCCCACTGGTTGCTGAAAAAGGTTTTTTTCTTCCCAATTTCCCAGCCTCCTGCCGGGACAGTTTTGCCCTCCTCGGCACCCCAGGGTTGCAGCTAAGTCTCTTGAAGCAGCCAACAGGGCCGTTTCTCTCCATAAATCAGTTCACTGAGAGATCATCCACCCACGTCAAACTCCTCAGCCCGTGTCCCGAGCTAGGCCTTGGCTGCGTTCCGCTTGCCTGGGGCACCGCTCACCTCCACGTCGTCTCGCTGATCTCCGCGTTGCGCTCCTGGTAGCTGAACTCTGACGGTGAGCTGGCTGCGGGGGCTCGCCGGAAAAGTCTTGGAGGGAGCACTGGCCCCGCACCCGCTCCAGGCCGAGGACTCGCAGCTGAGGGCCTCCCCAGGCTCCTTGGTGGGCTGGCAGCGCACCGCCGCCATCACCACCCCCGAGGCCATTGGTCAAG
>NW_010239102.1:10132-11331 GCF_000690775.1 Eurypyga helias | reverse complement strand
CTGTACTTGTGTTTGGGATTGCACCTTCTTGGATCATTGAAACCACAAAAATATTTTGAACAGCACAGATGTTTCAAGCCAAAATATGGAAAACACTCTGGGAAAAATAAACTGTGTTGTGTTATTAGTGTTAATTATTATTTGCTATTTAATGACTGTGGATGGGGCTTTGCTTGCAGGAAGGCTCCTTGCACCAAGCCCAGTGTGAATGATTTTCACGTTTACCCCTAGCTTGGGATAAACAGCTGGTCCTGACCCACCACTTTAAATGCAAAACTGATTTCCTCCTTTTTCTGTACTTCCATCATTATTCCCTCCCTAGAGCCTCGCTTGGCTTGCGGAGAAATGCACTGGAAAACAAGCCAGGGGCCAAGGTCACCAGAGCTGCTGGGAAAAGGGCACGTTAGGGTCGTGTAGTTCAACCAGAGGCAGCTTTAGGGATAATTGTGGACAGAAAAAAAACCCTCTTTGTCCATCATAGGAGCAAAACACCATTGTCCAAGCTGGGATTTGGTTTCTGGTGCTGCTCCTGCATGTGAGCTCATAGCAGGGTTTATATTCATCATCTTATAGACATTTTCCTCCGTCCTCTTGAAGCATTGCTAGATAAAATGCTTTGCAGGCTGTGCTTGGCACCTCTGGCTTTATGCTCTCGGTGGCACGGAGATTGCGGCAACCCCAAGTCCCGAAAAGCCTGTGTGCTTCTTCCCTTGGAATTCAAGCCCTCTGCCCACCGTTCACATGACTTTTATTGTCCTGGCTTTCTCCACACAGGCTGCAAGATGCGACGTTTGCACTGCGCTGGGAGTTGCTTTGGAAAAGTTAAGGAGAAAAAATTAAGGAGAAATCCTTTAGGGGAGTTGCTGGCTGTGGCATCACCGCTCAGCCCCTAGACCTAGCACTCCCAGTCCCAGACAGTATTAACCAGATGGTCCTATTGTGCATAATCTTTGCTGTTGTTTACCCAAAAAACCTGCTAGCTGGAATAAAAAAACCCTCATTTTAAAATGCTTCCTTCTCCACAGGCCGGTCAAAGTTCAACTGCCCAACGTATACCCAGCTCTACACAACCTCGTGGAGTTCAACAAGGCCAAGTGCAAGGTCCTGCACCTGGGTTGGGGCAATCCCAGCACAAGGACAGGCTGGGTGGAGAGTGGATAGAGAGCAGCTCCGAGGAGAAGGACTTGGGGTACTGGACA
>NW_010239102.1:0-9712 GCF_000690775.1 Eurypyga helias | reverse complement strand
TGAGCAACCTGGTCTAGTGGAAGGTGTCCCTGCCCATGACAGGGGGGTTGGAACTAGATGAGCTTTAAGGTCCATCCCAACCCAAACCACTCTGTGATTCTATGATTTATTTCTTAGTGTAGACATTCCCATAGCATAATCCTCGGTGAGAAGCAGGAATATTATCTGGGTTTTGGATCACATTGGCTAAGGGTCAGTAAGAAATCACCCGAGCCTCATCTGGATACATCATGCACCCCAGCGCATCCACTGTAGAAATACCGTGGGGAGGTGCTACAAATCTCATCCACTCTGTGATTCTATGATTTATTTCTTAGTGTAGACATTCCCATAGCATAATCCTCGGTGAGAAGCAGGAATATTATCTGGGTTTTGGATCACATTGGCTAAGGGTCAGTAAGAAATCACCCGAGCCTCATCTGGATACATCATGCACCCCAGCGCATCCACTGTAGAAATACCGTGGGGAGGTGCTACAAATCTCATTTTTTTTCATAAATAAAAGCATCTGCAATCTCAGCTGCCTTCAATTTCCAGCTAAAAACAGCCATCATCCCTGGAGATCTTGGATGATCCTGAGCGTTATTTATTCATGCCAGTTGAGAGAGAGCGTGCAGCATTTAAGCTAATGACACCGTTCCCACATCGCTTGCATCCCCTCCACTCAGCACCAAGGTAGCCATGGAGATGACAACGGAGAACATCGTGCCCATGACAACTCTGCATGAGCATCTTGAGCATCTTTGGAGCAGTCTGGTCTCTCCCCAGGCTGTTTTTCATGCCAGACAGCGATTATTGCCTTGTTCTTGCTCCTACAGAGGTGATGGTAAAGCTTTCCCCATCAGCAGCTCGCCTTCCAAGGTAAAAGAGTGGAGAATTAAACATATGAGGCAGATTTGGCATATAATTACTGAATATTTGGTATATGATGTGTCTTCGGTATATAATGTCAGCCTGATCCTCAGCATAAGCTTCATAAAGAGCCTTTAATTTGTTGCTTTAGGGGAAAGAAAAGCTGTGGTCTGTCATGCGTGGTCTTGAGTCAACATCCCAGCTGGAAGATGCTTCAAAGTGGATGGAAAAGTGCACATCACACGGGAAACTGTTTCAATAGATTAAAACCCCTATTGGCTAAAAATTTGGCCCAAGTTCTCCCATGGGCACACATTTCCCAAGCCTAGTTTGGTTTTGCTTATTCTCATTTACACCTGGAGAAAAAGGGGATGAAACCCCATAAAGCCAGCCCCGACCCTGGGAATCCTTTATATGGGGGGAGAGGAGGAAATCAGGGTGGAAACGTACTTGCCGGCTCAGCTAAGAGGATTTGCACGACTGTTTTGCGAGTGAGCTGGGTTTAATCATCTCATCCTCGCCAAGCATGCGAGTTAGAAACCAGGTCACGGGGTACGAAAGCTGGGTTTGTTCTCACGTGAACAAACAAGGCGCAGACCTGGACCAAAATTATGTGTATATATATAAAAATTATGGGTATATATGTAGCTAAGAGAAAAATGTAACAGTTCCTTTAGATATTTCTTCATTTACAACCTGGTCCTTGTTTCAGCCTATTGCTTGACCTTTTTTTTTTTAATTACACATCAATCAATTCTCTACATTTCTTGGGGTTCAGCTTTCCCCATCTCACCTCACAGCCTTTTTCCCACCAGGAAACCTGATTTCTCCTGCCCTTTACCCAGCAGAACCCAGCCAGGAATCCACAGGAAGCCCCAAGGACCATGACATTATCCCTCCACCCATCACACCTCTGAAAGAAGATGCTCCTGGCCACGGCTCCTCTTGGGGAATACAACATCTAAATACATCATCCGGGATTTTGGCCCGCTCCTACAAGCCCTTGGCACACAGCTGATGCATTCTGGGATAGGAGCAATTCCCCAGAGCAGGCTCCGAGGCTGGCACGGATGATTGATGTAAAAACAATGAAAATGGGAGAGCCTTCACCCCTTCTGGGTGTGCCCTGCTTTATTTTTAAGAAGGTGACCTCAGCGCAGCCACGTTATGTCATGCAACACACTGGTGCCACTGCTCTGATCTCGGGAAGTCTTCCAAGGGGATTGCAAGCTAAAAATAAATGGGGGAGAGGCAAAGGAAAACCTCCCTGTGAGTCATGTACTACAAGCCCTGCTGTGAGGAGAAAAAAAAAGAAGATATTCAGCTTTTCCTGCAAAAGAGCCAGCTGGTGGGCACCGCACCGCTCGGAGAAGTTTATGGGAAGCTGGATTACAGCACTGCTGGGGAAACATTTCTTCCTGCAGCTTTATGGAGGAGCTTTGTATTTTAAAAGAGCCCAAATGCCAGGCTGTCCTCATCTGCCCCAAAACCGGGAGATTTCTTGATACAGAAGGACATAAGGAGCCCTTTCTCCAAAGGGTTACAGCTCTTCCCCTCACTCATTCCTCTGGACAGAGCAGTGAATTGTTCAACAGCGGCTGCTCCCAAGGCACATGGACAAGTTATTTTTAAACCAAATGCTGGGCTGAAACTGAGCTGGACAGCAAACATCTTCTTCGAACAAGCGTGACTTACTCTCCCATTTTCCATAAATTAATCCAGCTGTCAGCAAGGAGGCTCAAATACCCAAACATGATCTTTTTACCCTCTTCCCTTCAAAGAACTTTTATTATCAGTGCTTATTCCTAAATGAAAAAAGTATTAAAAGGAAAAAAAGACATTTTACTTTCTTTTATTTTAAATAAAAGCTGTATTTTACCTTCTAGCATACCTGAGCGTTGCCACCAACCCTGGGAGGGGTTGAAGGAACATTTTTGGGAGCTGCGTCCCGTGCGGGTTATCGTCTAAAGACGCAGTGCATCACTGGGAAGGCATCAGCCCGAGGCCAGGGAGGGTCCGTTCTGTAAGGAGCTTACGCGTGTCCCTGCCTGGAATAGCAGCTAGCACATGAGCAGAGGTTATTACACTCCTAATAGGATTGTAGCAGCTGGATGAACATTTACAGCTATTTAAAGACAGTTGTCTAAAAGTAAAGAGAAGGAGGGTGCATTCAGCCCCCAATATTTTATATTTCAGTTGCTGTTCCTTGCAGAAGAGGAATTAAAATTATTTGGCTAATCTGCTTCCTCAAGGATTTTGCTTCGTCTTTGAAACACAATGAGAAGATTGGGCTTATTTGATTCTTTCTCCCCCCCAGAACCACCTTTCAGTGGTCCCTCGCTGGAGTCTCCCCCCAGCAGAAAGATGCTGAAGGGATCCTGTCGCTCGTGAGTCGCATCTGGCCGTAGGTTGTGTTGCCGTAAAACGTCACTGCCGAGGGAAGGAGATCAACACAGGGTGGGGATAAACTCTTCCCCAGCATCACGGCTGCAATGAGTCTCATTTACTAGAGCAGTCAAACTGATTTATTTTTTCCATGCCAGCTTTACACTCCTTGACTTTACAACAGAGCTGCATTCTGGCAAAACAGAAAAACCCCAAAACCCTCCCGGAAGCAACGCGACATGTTGCATGGAAAGTTTGAGTCACTTGCTTTTCCCCCCTCGATGGTTCCTCTCCTGGCACGTTGCTCTCACCCTCACATGCCTCCGGGATTAGGGACTTGCTGGGACTTCTCCTGACATCGCAGGTTGCGTAACTGCCTGCTAGTGATGCTCAGAAGTGTGTGTATTTAATGTCCTGCTCCCAACGGTTTTGCCTCCTGGCCTGTTAACATCCCCAGCAAAAATGTATGTAGTCCTTCTACCTTTTTTGGGTTTTTCTTCTTTTTACAGTTCTCCAGGGCAAAGGAGAAACAGCATCCGTGAGCTGCGCTTTCCTCTTGTGCAGTTTATTGCAGAACAATAGTGCTGGTAAAGATTCCTACGCAGCACATAGAAAACCCTGTTTTCTACTAAAAATGGGCCAAAAATGGCATTTCTTTACTCGCAGAAGGGAGGTGGCCTTCCTGGGGTCTGCAGGGCTGCGAGCCTCGGCATAGCTTTACCCCATGCATGCAACGAAGCCCTCATTGTGCTGGGGTATTGCAAAATACCCCAAGAAGGGTTCAAGTATTTAATTACATTCTGACATGGGAAAATAACAGACTGATGGAGCAGCATTTTTCCTTTTGGCTGGGAAGCCAGTGCTCCCAGCGCTTCCCTTCCCTGCGCTCCCATTTATTCCCCAAATAGCATTTTCTCTGCTCTCATCCAGGCAGGAGTCGAATATTACCAAGACATCTCGTACCCAAAAAAAAAAAAAAAAAAAAAAGCCAAAGTAGAGTATTTTGACTTAAAAGAGACTATTCTGCGATGAGAGTAGAAAATAAACCAAGTTCTGCAAAATGCACTTCATTAACCCTCAGAACGCAGTGCTTACTGCCACTTGGTTTTGCCTCCAGGGACTTTAAAGAGGTTTCCCGGTGAGCTAAGTGTGATTTGGGATGGGGTGAGCTTGAGCCCAGATTTTTTGCCAGCTCCAGGGAGTGATGCCAGGATGGGGACAGCCTGTGGGACTTCACCCCTATCTCCAAACCCCACCAGATTATCCCCAAAACCCCATAAATCTCCCACAAACTATTTTAATACCTTTCCTGGCCTTTGCAAGCTGCATTTAATTCTCCGAGCAAGTCCAGAATTATGTGAATAAAAATGTTTTGATGAATTAAAGCAAAAAAAAAAAAATATCAGTGAGAAGCAATGAAACATTAGGTCATGTTAGGTCCCAGGTCCTCTCCCAGCTCATCATTAAATCAAAGTTGGCGTTTTCCATTTATTACAATAAAAAAACCCCATCCCATTACTGCTTTTTACCCTGGCACAAATCCCTGTTGCACTTAACATCCCATTATTTCCTCTGGCCCCTGTCGCTGCCCGAGCTGTGGGTAAAGGAGGGCCAAACCTCCAGCGGACAATGGAGCTCTTGGCTTGCTGCCAGATGAAATGTTACCCCAGGATGCTAAAAAAAACATGTGGCACATGGCTCCATTAAATAGATGCCGTGGATATACTGGTTTGGGTGGTTTCAGTGCTGCTAACCTCCACAATAAATGAAAAATTAATTAACAGTCAATAGGCTGCTCCTGCTGGATTTGCAGCTGGGATCAGACAGAGTTTCTATATTTCCCCAAACAAGACTAGAACTTCTCTGAAGTACATTATTATGGAAAAATTCTGATTTTTAGAAGACACGTATGAATTCATCTCAACCATGACACCATCCCATTCCCGGTGCTGTATTGCTTTCTTTTCCTGACTTTGGATTTTAGATAGCCCACTGAAGAGTCCTTAAACCAAACCCAAAAATCAGGAGCCATCTGCGCATTCACACAAGGAAAAATTATGCTTGCATGTTGTTGGAGAGAGCTTCAGAGGCTTGCTGACCTCAATCCTGCTCCGGTTATTTAATTTTCTCCTCTGAAAATTAATATGCATTTCTCCCTAGTGCAGCCAAAGCACCCAGCACAACCCATTTCCCTGCCAGACAGAAATTATTATATATCGTTTTAACATAATCCAGCCAGATGGATAAACAAGGGTATGGAGCATTGGGGTGGAAATCCTCTTTATGGCCAGATGTGCTCTGGGGTCCAGGGGTGGGAGCATCACTGGGACGGCTGTACCTGTCCTGGCTATTTCAGGCAGCAAAACCTCCAGAAGGTTCTGGCTATATGGTGTGTCTGCCAAAATAATAGAATCACAGAATGCTTTGGGTTGGAAGGGATCTTAAAGACCATCTAGATCCCACCCCCTGCCACAGGCAGGGACACCTTCCACTAGCCCAGGTTGCTCCAAGCCTCATCCAGCCTGGCCTTGGACACTTCCAGGGATGGGGCATCCACAGCTTCTCTGGGCAACCTGTCCCAGTGCTCCCCACCCTCTCTGTGAAGAATTTCTTCTTGATATCTAATCTCAATCTCCCTCTCCCTGTCTAAACCCATTAACCCTTGTCCTGTCACTACAGGCCCTTGGAAAAAGTCCAACCCCCAGGTAGTGGAAGGTGCTAGAAGGTCTCCCTGGAGCCTTCTCTGTTCCAGGCTGAAGAATCCCAACTCTCTCAGCCTCAATGCTATTAGTTTCAAGCTTCATTTGCATCTCCCAACAACCATGCCAGCATCCCGGGTTGCTCTGGACTCAACCCATTTATTATAGCCCATCCTACCCCTAAAGGATGGGAATAACTCCCTATCCTGGTCGTTAGGTCTTGAGAGCCACACATACCCTCCAAAAAAGGGTGCCGTAAAAGGCCCAGCTTGCCATGAGCATCCCATGTCATTTTTATTTGCCTTCTGTGGCATTTCCTCCCATTAAATATCAGGGTACCTCAACATAAAGTGCAACTGCTCTGCGCAGGAGTGAGTTTTACTCCTCCAGAGCAAGACAGACTCAGAGAACAGGTTCATCCTTTTCCCACTAGGTCCGCGTCTCTATGTCATATCCATCACTGTGCAGAGCATCTCTCTATTTTGCGGGATAATGGATTTGGACCTGCAGCTAGCAACTGCTAAAAGCATCCTTTCCTCTCCCTGAGCCCCTGGGATTTCTTAACCAGCCCCAAACCCTGCTGATCCCATTAATATTTCTTTAATAAGCCATCCAAGTGCTGCAGTTTTCCAAGATTTCCAAACCAGCCCCAAACCCTGCCAATCTCATCAATATTTTTATAATAAACTACCCAAGCACTGCAATTTTCCAGCCACCCATTTGGTCACCGGCGTTGCCTCCCATGGCCGTATCTGCTGGGAGGGATAACGGGGGTTGAACCCAAATTTCGTGGGGTGCTGGCTGTGGTATTCCCTAGGGAAGGAGGATGGATGCGGGCCAGGCTGTGCAACGCTGTGCTGCGCAGGAGCCAGCTCCTCCCTCTCGCTATTTATTCCTCCCTGAAACTCTGCGGCCGAGGCTGAATCACCTCGAACCCAGCAAGCAACGGGCTCCCAGCCGGTAAGTGTCGGGGGAAAAGGGACGCGAGGGCTTCGGGTGGGATAAATCCAGAGGCGAGGGGGCTTTTAACAGCAAGAGGCATCACAGGGGATGGCGGCTGCCTCCTCTACCCCCCCCTGCCCCCTAAAAATAGGCATTTCCAGACCCGACCGAAGGCGAGTGTCTTCCTTAAAGACAGAGCTCTGCTTCTCGCCTGGTGCTTTTTTCATTCAGGGCTGATTTAAAGCTGATGCTGGTGGGAAATTTTCGCGCCCCCCTCCCCCTTCCTCAAGCTACCTGGAGTGTTGTTTTCCTTCCTGCAGCTCCCAGCTGCACAAGACTGTGATCCCCTTTATTTGGGGAGTGGGTTAAAAAACAAGAAAGGAGTAATTTCTCAAAATGAAAGCAAACTGCCAGCCCCCATTCTCCTTCCCCATAACCCCAGCCTTGATTTTTCACCCCCCCCCCAAGCCAGGGCCTTCCCAGCATCACCAGGAGGGTCCGGACACCCCCGATGCCGAGCACTTTCCCACCCTCCTCGCCTCCACCTCCCCCTTCCCACCTCCCTTCTTTCCTTCTCTCCTCCCAGGCACCTTAACAGGGTTATGTCCACAGTTATTTTGGCACCAGGGTGTTGGGTTTTATCTCCAAACCCGAAGTCGCCTTCTTGCCAGCCCTGCGCACGCAATTGCGCTTCCGATCATTCCTCGCATCCTCCATTTTCCGCTTCCCACTCTGCCCTGAAGAAGCGCCGGGTTTCCTCTGCTTCTCCAGCACGAGCCTGGCTATAAATTACTCCAATATAAATCACCTGAATTAGTTTCTCCTTGACTATGTCCACCCACAGAGAGGGAAAACTGGGGAGAAAGGTTAAAAACAGTCAGGGAAAAAATACCTGTGAAGCTGGTCGATGATATAATTTAATAATAACATGGTGGTCACACGATAAATATTCTTTCCAAGGAGAGAAAAACCAGCTCTGACACCCAGAAAACAGCTCCCCACTCCTCATTGCCCACAGGGGTTTGGGCCAGCGACCGCATTTATTTAAGGTGAAGCTCAGCTGCCCAAGGTAATTAGCACGAATGCAAACGAGCTTCTGCCCTGTTTATCAGAGCTCGTCTCTGGGAAGGCAATTAGTGGAACAGGTCGGTGCTGCCAGGCTGGAATATCCTCCGGGGCTTTGCCATAACCTGTTTTCATCCAGGGGTTGATTTTTTTCCCCCCTTACAACTTGCTGCGGGGAGTTGTGCATCTTAAAGAAAATAATAATTGCTGATTTGCTGCTTTTTTCCCTTATTTCCAATTTTTTTTGGGTGCCCAAGGAGCATTTGCCCATGTCTTTGGGCTATTTTTAAGCCCCCTGGTTGTATCGTCGCTCCCTGAGGGTGGGTGCTGGGGGGCGAGGAAAGCAGCAAACCCGCCCGAAAGCGGGCGGCTTGCACCCGTTATTTTTGGGAGACGGTGCCGAGCAGGAGCCTGCGCCTGGCTGTCCCCTCCTTCACAAGGGACAGGCTCTTGCATCTTCCCTGCCCTTCCAATTAAACCTCTTGCTAACGATTCCAACCAGAATGCTGACATTAAAGGACCTTAATTCAAACGTTTCTTGACATATGGCCGGATTTTGGGGGACGTGGGGGGAGGAGAGAAAGATCATCATTATCTGAACCCAGAGAGTGATTAAATCGCTTTTTATGGGCTGTAAAACCATAGCCAAGGTGCAACAGCAGAATTTCTGGCTTAAACAGGGCTTTATTCTGCCTGTTTGCATCGCTAAGGACAACATCTCGCAAGAGACCATCGTCTCTTATCCGCATTCAACTTGATTTTTTGATTTTTGGTGACTGTTAAGGAAGTCGGTCCATTAGTTGCTGGAAAAAAACAACCCACTCAGGGCCCAAACTTAATTGTTTCGTGCTGTAACATGAGCCAGCAAGCGCATCCAGCGCAGCCAAGGATGCTGCGAAATGCCCACCCACTCTTTGCTGGGAATGCTTTGGCTTTGCTCTCCCTCCCCAGCATCCCGGCATGCATGGGGGGGCCTTTTGGGGTTAGCTCAGCCTCGGGAAGGACAGAAAAATCCTTGGCTATTGCTGGACTCGCATATTAAACATGAGAGGAACAGCAATTCAACGCTCCTTGGTGGTGTTGAATCCAAAGGGATTTTGCAGCTTGGGGGGTGTTTTTTCAAGGTCTTTCCAAAGGATTTGCAGACCTGGGGTGTATTATACAGGCTGGATTATACACAGGGAGAGAAAAGGCTCGTGAAAATGGGATTTCATCCTTGTCAGCCCACCAGCTGATGTAGGAGATGCCCGGCATGCCCCCGGGATGCCAGCAAAACGCTGAGTAAGTAGAGAACTGCAAAAAACATTAACCTAGAAAAATGCTGTTCTTAGTTACGGCCTATTGCACATAAACAGGGACTTGGGCAAAACACACTGAATTTCGTTGTGGGAAAAAAAACCCAAACCCAAGGACGGTGCTGCCTTCTGTGCAATCCCAGGTACCCAGGAGCTTTGAGCTTACATGGATCTGTACATAACCGTCAGTCTTTGCACATCAGAAATCTCATTTCTATCGTCTGATAGCACAGAGCAGGTTTGAGAGGTGGATTTTTACCTCCCAACTAGGCAAAGCATTTTTTCCCAAAAGCTTTTCTTCCACTCCTTAAAATTGCCATTACATGCAGAGGACCTGCTGGGGAGGAGGAGGATATATATGTAAATATATATATAAAATGATAAACATATATATAGAATATTTAAATATATACATTAAGAAAAGGGGATTGGGGAGGATAAATATGCATTTAAGTCCAGAGCTGTTTATTCTGC
>NW_010239101.1:34861-59729 GCF_000690775.1 Eurypyga helias | reverse complement strand
TGGCTGAACCCAGCACAGGCACCTAATTTAAAAAAAAAAAAACCAACATAACAGCCCCTCCCCCCAACTACCACAAAAATCACAAACCAAAACACATTCCCCCCTGCCCCACCCCACAACTAAACACTAGTTTTTATACAACTTTCTTTCTTCTGAGTTTTGCTTCTGCACATGCTTTAAGGCCCCAAGTCCTTTATCAGAGGTAGTACCAAAAACCCAGAAAAATCTTTTGATCTCTATTTGTATCTCTTCTTTAAAACTTCTTTCTCTTTGATTTTACTGATAATTTATTTTACTCTGGTGAAATTGGTCACTTTCAATACTTAGAATTAAGTCCAAACCACTAAAAGCTCATGACAAGTTTAACCACACACATTTAATCAGCACTAATTTTTGTGATCTGATCCATTTTTTGCAATTTCTTAACTGTTAAAATGAGATTTTAGATGGACTTTATTGTTAGGTGCAACACTCAAGTTCAGTACTGAATGTCAAACCCCATAAGTTTTAGAAAGAATGTTTAATACTCTGGAATATAAATTACAGCAACCACATTCCCTCTGAAGTGAAACAGTCACAGTTGCTAGCTGGCAGCTGTAATAGAACTGAAATATATAGCTCTGTAGAATATAAGCAAAATGGATTAATATTTTATTTCCTCATGGAGGAAAGAATTCAGAGAGTAATGAGCATCCCCAGAACAAATTCTACTTGCTGGGAAATACCTTCACAGTTCACATGGGAGGTTTAGCGTTCCTGAGTTATGAGAACTCATCTCACCGCCAAATCCTGGGTGTGCTCTTTAGGTCACCTCTTTCTAATCCTTCCAGTTTGATGTTGGCAGGCGAGAATCTTGGAAGATTTAATACCGACACTATAGTGGTAGGTCATGTCAATCATTATGCCCATTACAAAAAGGAAGTCTAAAAATCTGCGTTTTTGAATTCCAGTCTGCAATCTGCTAAAATGATTATAGTTATCACACAGTGTTTCTATCAGCCACTGAATTATGAGGGCCCTGTCTCACATATCTTCTACCACAGGCAGGAGGTCTTTGAAGGGTTAAAATGGCTTTCATATAGGTGAGGATGTTGCTCTATGAACTGTAAAATCAGTATTGAAAGCAACTTGGCAAAGGATCTTAGGCCCTGGCTTAATTAAAGTTGGGCTTGTTGTGCAAGTAAACGGCACACAGTTGGGATTTGCTCTCTGCATAATTTACACATCCCTTGTTGGCTTGCTCTCAAAGCAATAGAGACTAATTCTAAGGCGAGCCTTGCCTGATTTGATTCAGGGGTCATGTCATTGGAACAAAAAGAAAGAAAAATCATGCACTGATATTTTTAGGAAAGCTTAGCTCAAATTTTCAAAGGCCGGCACACTGTTAATCCTAGTATGCAGAAGAAATGACATTTAGTTTGATAATTTGCAGTAGAAGAGTTCAAGATTCTGCACACAAAATAATGCAAAATAAAGTGAAAGATTTATAATGGGCTTACTCAGTTCAACAGTAGATTACTCTGTGCCAGAGATTCTTACAGAGAAGTATTAGAACTACTTATTTTTAAATTATTATAGATCCTTGAGTGATCATCTGGATGTAAATAAGATACTGAAAATGCATTTTTATATTAAAAAAACTGTATACTGTATACCTTTCACATTTCATTGGTCAAATAAGATCTTGGATTCCAATTTCTCTAGCAAAAAAAAAAAAAAACAAAAGAAAAAAATTCTAAGTGCTCTTGGGCCCACGTGTCACCCCGTTTGATGCTTTTTGGCTTTCTACCGAGACAGCAGTATTATGCTCTCCATCTGCTGTTCCTTACACTGTTGAAGTTTGTTAACTGGCACCCCTCTTAAATACATGGAGTATTTAAATACAGAGGGTCTGTAAGCTATCTGGTCTCGCTGGCAGAGTATTTTCAAGTACTTCAATCACAGAAAAATAGAAAAAAAAAAGGGTGTAAATTGAGCTCATGTGATGTAAAGGAAAGTTAAAAGTCTGTAATGTTGTCACATTTTAGACCAGAACTGCACTTTCAAATCATTTGAGAGTCAGTGAAGATGAAGTTTTCACAAAGACTGAAAACCTATATCCTTTGCTTATAAAGAACTAAATTCTACCTTCGATACAAAACCCAAGGGATAAACATGCAGTTGCAGTTGTATCGGGCAGTAACTCAAAGGCGAGGGACATAATCAGTGACAGCTTTATGGTGGTCCAGACCATTGCCATCTCTGTGTCAGCTCAGCACACTGACTAGCAGAAAAGGAGCAGGGAGGAAGGGTGTCCACCTCATTTCTCATCCATGCTTGGCAGCACGGGTTTGGTCCCCACTGGGCTATAACTTATGGCCCAGGACAGTGGTGCAGAAGAATTCAGGGTGCTTTATATGATTCTTCCTCTGGCAATAGGCATCGCCACAGTCTTGGTCAAAAATGAGGAAGGTGATACTTCGCCATTATGTGCCTAGTCTTGTGTTTGAAACATTAGTGCATGAATGCAAATATAACGTTCTATAAAGAACAAAAGGAAGAAAAAAAAAAGCTTTCCTTTTGCTTTTAAAGGTTTCAGTGCTGTAAAATAGATACTGTGAATATATGCAAGCAAAGATGTAAAAACTATTTAAACTCAGATGAAGAACAAAGCATTAAAGCAATTTAACTGTATAAAAAGAAGACCATAAAAAGAATACACCACTGAAAAAGATGATTTTTTTTCCCCACTACATGCTGATCACAATCACACAATGAAACATGATTTATAACACAATCTTTGCAAATAGAATTTGTGCACTGGATTGTTCAAACAGGTCATGTTTTTTTATACGACTTTAGAATCCTCCTTTCATAATGGCAAAACTTAATGTACAGACCTTGAGATTAGTACTTGGTCGTAAAACAAGGTGATTCCTCTTGCTTAAAATGAATTCATCTTAGAAAGTCATTCTCCTCAAGATATAAGACATACTATTGGCATAGATCCTACTGCTCATTCATTGCCCTCTTCTCTGCAGGTCACTGCTCAGATGGAATTTCTGTTTTCATACAGAGTGACTGACGTGAACATATTCACAGGCAACTTTTATAATATATTTTTCACATGGCAGCAAGGGACTCACTGAGAACTGCATGTAGACCAAGTAGCATCTTAAAGGAAAACATCACAGAAAATGCTGCATAATAGTAGCTCTCACCTTGGAAAGTCTGCCTCAGTATAAAGTAGTAACATCATATGTGTTGGCAATACATTGTGGATTATTTTTAACAACCAATTTGCTATACCTTTATGACTAGCACATTTTGTATTTCAGTTTTACAAGAACCTATTCATATTTAAAAAAAAAAAAAGTGGTCAGGTATATTCTTATACTTGAAATACATTTTTAGAAGCAATTTTGACCAAACAGCAGACATGTTTGTTTATCCATAGTCAATCCTAAACCTATAGAAAATTAAAAGAATTTATTGTTTATCCATAGTAGCTTCTAATTTTAACTTCTAATTTCAGAAACAGCTTTGCTCTTAAAAGATAGATGGAAAATACAGTGGAGATTAAAACAAACAAACAAAAAACCCAAACAAAAGCCCAACCCAAAACAGCTTTCTTCGTTTTGTAAATGAAGAAATTGTAAAATTTGATGACGGGCACTGATACTCCCACTCCGGAATATCTATCTAGACTCAAATTTCTATTTTAGATTCTAATCAAACCCTGGATGTTTGAAATTAATAGGGCTAGATGTGGAATCTCATCAGTACTTTGATTCTGTCAATTATAGTGTTTCTAATGCAAACTTTTTTATTAATACCCAGTGTTAGACATTAATGCTTTCTGCCATTTAAAGTTACAATTTCATTGTTACAGATGGCACACATCATTGATTCCATACATAATAATTCTCAGGTTAACAGTCATCAACAGCATTAGCTTGGGAAGAACAATAATAATCAGAGTGATGGAATTTTTTACCAATACAGTCACTCTTGGCTTTTTAAAGGCATACAGCATAAACTATTAGTCTCAATGGTGTGGAAGATAAAAGATATATTAAAAAAAGAAAGAAAAAAAAAAAGGAGAGGAAAAAAAGACCAGTGACCCATCAAGTAACAGTTTTTTTGGAACTAGTCCAGCAGAAGCCATCATGATTTTCTATCTTAATTTAGCATATTTATTAATCTTTCTTTGTAGGCCATTACTTTTATATTGTTAAAGAGAACAATCAGACTGAAATAAAGTCATTCCAGGCAACACAAACAACTGTGAGGATGCATGTATACCACCAAATAACATATTTCTAGTTCAGTCATGGGTCATGTGCCACTGACTAAGTCTCTTTCCTTGAAGAATGACACAAAGTTCACTCAGACACCACTGAGGTGAGACCGTGACACTTGCTTTTGGCTTCTTTTTCCACGGGGCAGTATGAACAAGGCAGCATCACATAATGTCACCTTCCACCAGGAAGAGCTCTTCTGCTGGAGAAGTTGACTGCTGGTGCCTGTCACTCCGTTGACATTATGCCATAAACCACCACTCTGGTGGGCTCTGACTTAGCCTTCTACCTGTTTAAAGTTACAAAGTGAACTACTCCCCTTCTGTCCCACACCCATTGCTCATGTAAGTATGACAGGGGCATCCCATGTAGACCAGGGGACACCAATGTGTACATGGTGGGAACAGCATCAGGTCAGTTTAGATGAGATTAAATGTGAATACTGTGGACTTGAGGTACACTGGACCTCTTTATTCTGCAAGCCAGACACCAATCTCTAACCAACGATTTACCGTTATAGGTTCAACTTGGGATTTCCTTTTTCAGTGCACATCTTTAACACCAAGCTGTCAAGCTTTCATGCTGTTGCACCAAAAGCTGGTAGTGCTAAACCATATCCTTACTACAAAAAGAGATATCCCCACCATGACAAGATTTCTTTTAAAATTAAAACTGCATCCTTTTGTTTTGGGTTTTTTACCTGTGCAATATAATAAACACAAATTTGTTATTGCCTGTCTGTGTTAATAGTTGCTTTATGTTCCATTTCTCATTTTTCTACTCCAGTTTAGTGTAATGGATATGTTTTATAAGTTCGTGGCATTTTTCTCAAGCAATTACTACTGAAACTCTTCACTCAGCATAAGCAGAGCTACCAACAACCAGTGATGCTCTCCATAGATCCCCCTTCCTATAGTCAATGCACTGTCATTGATCATTGTTTCAGTTTTTCATACAAAGTGTATTTAAATCTAAGTCAATTAGAATCATATTTCCAAGTGGCATTTCCCATGTTCTCACAGCAAATGAAAATTTATCTAAATAACTTTGTCTCCCAACTACAATAATGTGATCAAATGGAAGAATGTGGTGAAACAGAGGCCATGCTCTTCCTAGGTGGTTCGCCTAGCTTGATAGTGACCGAGAAGATTAATTCAAGCTTATGACTTCATCGTACTAAGTATAAATTTCTGGAAAGAACATTATACATAATGTAATCTTTGGTAACTTGTGACTTCTCACATTATCCAAACACAAGACTGCCACATTAATTTTATTGAAATGCTTCGCCTTGTTAAAAGCCTGCAAGAGTTCACAAAATTTTAACAGCAAGGTCACCAGTTCCAACCAAATTTATTTCCTGTGATCCAGTCTTACAGGTTTATGTAATACTTGTAAGCCTTGTTCATTGCAAAGAGTTTTTACCTGAAGTCTCAAGTTTCATTTTTAATGTGGTGAAAAAAATGTCACAAGAGATCAAGCATGGAAAACTCCAGACCAGAAATTTAGGTCTGCTAAAACTATAAGCTACAGGAAGTAGGCTTTAATAATAGAAAGCATTAGGCAACCTTATTTCCCTGCTATTTTGCCTAAAATTATTCTGTCAGAAACAATTTGCCTATTTCCCCTTCCACACATATGCTTTAGGGAAGAAGGAGCAATTATTTTATAAAATGCACTAACAGCAGACCATATTTCAGGTGAGGATGAGATTACACTGTTTTACAAGAATTGCAACATAGTCAGAGGACAATTACGTGAAGTGAGATTCGGTCTGGGCATCACAAGTTGTCGCTTCTGAAAGCAACTTATGAAAGGTGAAATAGAATGTCAAAACTTTAAGTGAACAAACCTCAGATTTACGACTTTTCCAAGAAAATAAGAGAATATTACATAAAGCTTAATGCAATCATTTAATCCTCTTGTGCCTTCACCAACCATTTCTATGGATTGCCTCAATTCCCCGATAGACTGATTTACTAACCAAGCATTGATCAGCCTTCGCTGTGGTGAGAGAACGAAACAAAACACTACGGCTATAACATACGATACTTTTCTGTAACGTTAGCACTGACCAGTAATACCCAAAGAGCAGTCCTCTGACCAGTAACTTAAGAGAAGAACAGCACATCTGCTTTGTGTACTAAACAGGCACTCAAACACCTCACAAAAGGAAGAGGTTTGCAACACCATGTTCCCTTATCCTTACTTAAGAGAGAAGAAGTGCCATAGCAAGATGTGTGGCAATGTCCCTCTAACCTTATGGACCAATATCCATATCCACAGGACATTGCCCTGTCCTGGTACAGTGCCACTTAAGCATATTTCTTTGAATATCTGTTCCCATTGCTCTAGTCTGTTTTTTTTTTTCTGAAAGTGCTCCTTCAGTAAAATGTTTTGATTGGAGACAGGTAGGTACTGCAGTTACCCTTATTTATAACCCAGGTGTTAGCAGCTGTGTTCTTGGAGTCATCAGCCACAGCTACCTTAAATAATCTGCAGATCTGAAAAAATACTGCTTCAATGAATTTGCCAGCAAGGGGAGACTGATGGTAGGGCGGACAGTCAGCCAAGTGCTTTATTTCAGACTTGCTCCGTTTTACCTACTAATTCTTCTTCCCTATAACCTGTCTCCAGGGAGGAATAAAATGCAAATATTTTCTTCTACAGAATGCAGGTGACACTGCAAGAGGAAAGAAAATTCCCTATTGTGACCAAGTGCAATAATTGGAATGATCTCTGGAAGTTTATTAATTTACATAAGAGACAAACTAGTAATTTCATTTAACTTGTAAAGGGCCCAACTAACTGGGAAAAAAATAATAAATAAAAAGATCTAAGAGCTGGTTTAAGGTCATAAATTTACAGCTTCCTTTTACAAAACCAAGTTCTATATACACTAGAATTTTAATTAAACCCAAGTATGTGTCATCGTATCAGGTAATGATATATGAGTATCTACCATGTCTAGAAAATCTGACGGATTTATAACACACTGTTAACTTGGTAATTCATCTCCAAGGTATATCAGTCCCCTTAAAATGCTGGCTGTTAGATATAAGATCTATAAGGTAAATGCTTAAATACTGGTATAAAAACCTCTGTGATAAAACCAGAAGCTCTGAATTTCATGGTACTTTAATGCTGCCTCTGAAGTAATGGAAAAGCCATTTTCCAGCACTTGCTTCAAGGACTTTACTAATAACATTTTTCACAAAGGACCCATCTCTTCTGAAATAAGTTATTATGAACTTATTCTAAAGTATTTAAAAATCATGCAACTAAATTTGATCAGAACTCTCAGCCCTTTAATTCCGTTTAATGAAAGATTTCTTAAATGATTTTTAATCATAGTTTCTATTTCAACTTGAGATGCAGTCCAGTAACCAGAATAGTATTACAAAGTTATTGCTTTAATATTACCTATGACTCTTCTGTATAACTTACTCTGCCAGTCTATCACCATCAACTAGGCTAAAAATCCATTACTGGCCAAAGATGTAAACTGATTTGGTGGTTTCAGACAAATCAGTCATGTAACCTTCATCGCAAAAAAAAAATATTGTGCTGCTTGACGCTTATCAGCTATTGCAAAGAAATAAGAGGGGCTTGGATAGCGGCAAAATATGCTGAGAGCTCTGTGTGTGAAAATACAAATATCCAGTGCTTGTCTGGAATACAGACAGAAGGAAAACAAGTATTATAATGGAAAGTGCAGCAACTCTTGCCAGCAGCACTATGCATGTCCTGATAGCTCTGCGTAGAGGATACACACCGGCTCCCCATCTTATCACTGAAAGAGTCATGCTGAAACCATGCAAGAGCCTGCTCACTTTCAACAGTCAATTAACTAACCTAAGTTTTATTCTGGATGCAGCAGTGAAGATTATGCTGAATGTATTTTTCTTTAAAATGTAGACTAGAATTAATTAAAGAGATCCTTCAACAAATGCTGACTTTCATTTTTCAAGAGACAGGAATTTCTTTTAATTTCTATCACTGAATACATACATTTATTTCAAGCCCTACCCATGAGGCCTGAATCTAATCAAGATTTAAAGTCTTTGGGCCTGAGGACTGTGCTTTCTCAGAAGTCATTTGATGCAAAATTATTCACGAGCTAGCCTAACTGCTTTCAGAGACAGAAGATCCAGACTCTGTTCTTTCTTCCAGGAATTTTAACTGAAGCTTCAGGGCCTTTGGATCTCCCTCATTCAATTTACCCAAAGAATATAAATCTGTGCTGCTCCTTCTTCTGATTTGCAACCCATAACTGCAGACGTGAAGGCACCTTCAGATGTACTCTCCCAAATCAAAGCCTTGTATCAGTGGACATGAATGAGAAAATTGCAGAAGCCTATATTTGCTTGACTCCTGCCAAGTGCACTCTCTTCATTTGAGCCTCCTTCCCTCTAGCCCACAGAGGAGGGTTTCATTGACAAAACAGAGGTACAGCTTTTCTCCTACTCTGGAGGGCCAGGACATCCATTCCCTGCATATTTTTAGGTCCTTCAGTCTGACAGGGTTGAAGAGATAAATTATCTTGAAGTCTTTTGAGACACTAAAAGACAAGTTTCCATTAAACTCCTCTGTGTATTTGGCAGATTGAACTTGAAATAGCTACATAAAAACTGGCTGAAAAGACACAAAACCATTCAAAACCCATCCTCGGAAGAAAATAAACACCTATTTTCTTAATAGTTTCAGAAAGTCTGAAATTTAAGCCCTGCATCGAGATCTCTTTCTACCAACTAAATACTCATATACAATATTTTTATGAGTTCATTCATTTTTCAAGTTGAAGAGCAACTGAACTAATGTCTGACTTGCTAGGTAGCAGGTTTACTAACTAACTACAAATGTAATCAGCATTAGTCATAAAGTGGGAGAAAACCAAAATAACCATTTTCAAGGGGAAGAAAAGTTATTTTACTAAGATTAATATCTGTATACAGGATCAGCTGCCCAGAAGCCCACCACCAACCTTCCATGACTCCACACCTTACCATTCTTTCAAAAGGAGACAAGGTCAGTATGAAACACAGTACAGCAAAGGTACCATATTGCAGTTCAGAAAAATACCTCTCCAACTTGGAATGGTATTCAAGATTATGGAATTCAAGATTTAATGTATTAACGCTACCAAACAAATGTTGGGTAGTGAAGCCAGTTGGCCAATCCTCCAGTTCATTATTGAATGGTTTGACAGGTATAAAATTCTTTCCTATCTTGAGCTGGAGTGGTTCAAACTGACGACTGTTAAATAGCCAACAACCCACAAAACAATAAAGTATAACCTTGTGATTATTTTCTTAACTCTGCCTCTTGCTTCAGATGCATTTAGTTTTATTTTTTCCTTCATATAATTCAGTAGCAAAAGCATTAGATGACATGAGCAAGTGTTTTGAGCTGCAGAATGCAAAGCATTTCCTCCCAGTAAGCTGAAGTTCAGAAATACTGAAGTATAATTTCTACAGATAGTCAGTCATATTCATAGTATTTTTAAAAATTACAGCTGCATTTGAATATTATTACATATTCAATACATTTATAATATCTAGAACTACCTATCTATATGAACATCAAGACATATTTTGTTAGTCTCATATTCAATTAACAGGTGAACCAGCAGTCACACTGTCATATGGGAATTATATGGATAATGTGAAAAAAGAGCCTCCTAATTTTTTTTTTTTAATGGAATCTAAATCTACAATTAACTGATTAAAAAAAGTCACAGAATTTTCCAGTTTTGCTCATGAATGGAAAATTATAGCTACTTCATTTCTTTATGACAAAGTACACTGATGTAATAAAAAGGCTAAATAATTTCTTACCTGCCCAGCCACCAGCAATACTAGCTTCAAGTGCAGATGAGTTTTTGGCTTAAAAAGTAATATACATATTCCACACAGGATACTGGTCTGAATGATCTAGGCACAGCATGGGTACCTTCGAACTTAGGCCCTTTGAGGGCTGTGTTTAGAACACGCATTTATCCTCCACATGCAATTAAATAAATTCACACTGCATTCCCACAAACTTCTTACGCTCCTGATTAATCAGAGATTAAAAGCACTGAACCCACATTTCCAACGTTATCAAAGAGAAAGAGTAACATGTTCCTAAAGTTTTTAATGCTTGTAGGCAAATGAAATACTAAGGAATTATCTACAGACACAAAACAGATTTACATATAGGTGTCAGACAGGTACAGCAAGCCAATACACACAGACCTTCAGAAAAACTGTACCTTGGAAAAGATAAACCTGAGAACAAGCAGTTCTCTGCTGCAGCCCCAGTACCATTAGAATATCCCTTCTGCCTGGCTACACTTCCTAAATCTTTAAAATGCTCTGGCAGATCCATCATTTTCTCACCAGTTCAGAAATGGGCAGATCTTGGTGGCAATATGACAGACGCATGGAAAGGTCTGAAACGAACACTTAGCTGTACTTTTGGTGCTACCAAGATAAACTGACTTTATAGTAACCAGAAGGTTTATCAAAATGCTAACAAGGAGCACCTGAAATTCAGGGGCAGTTTTTTTGCTACATAATAGGAAAAAGAAAACCCCAAACCCATAGAAAACCTTTTATTTTAGGGTTGACATTACTAACGTTTTCTATTCAAGACATTACCCTATGACCAGAGGAGATTTCCTTGTGATCTAAACGGTCACACTAAGAGTGATGCGTTTAGTCTGACAAAAATCACATTTTCAAGTGGGGCAGAGTAAGAGCTGAAGAACCCCAGTATTTCCAGTAGACAGTGGGTATTTATATGGCTCCATAGGAAGCAGGGGCTGGGGGTAATTGCAATTACAATCAATGATCTTCTCTGCTACTTTGGGGAAACTCTAAAAGCAAGTGCTATATTAAAGAATCTGTGAATACTGACTGTACAAATGTTTTGTCAAACCACATTAACAATAAAATTAGCTCCTTCGGCCTGAACAGACAGCCTTTAGCTCCAGTTAGAGAAAGGTACAGCCTTGTCCAAGCTTGCCTTTGACCTAAGTGGAAGTCATAGACTGAAACACACGAATGCATGACATGAGAGGAAAAACCAGCCAACAACAGAAGAGCCCACTCCTCTCCCCCACCCAAGGGCACTGCTGGCAGAGGTATACCCTGGAGATCGGAAAAATAATTTTGTCTGATGGAAGTGAGATTTATGGCCTTCCCAGGCTACTCATATACTGAAATACCATTGGAACACCTACACAAAATAAAAGGTGCAATTTAGATCCCTAAATATTACACTTCTTGCTAGAACAGGGGAAATGGCTCATTTGCCTAATAACGTTCCACTGCAGATCAGCTAACCAACAGTATTAGGTGTACTTAAAAAGATTATTAAAATAGCCCGAATGCTTTAACATTTTTACAGCTCGCAGCAAGCAGAGAGGAAGGAAACACCTAAATGGAACATAATCAAACCAAGAAAAGAAAATATCTGGGAGTAGCAATATATATATTAGAATTCATTTTTAATTAATACTGTTGATTTTCAGACAGCTCCACGACATGGTTTCTGCACACTTGCTGCTCTCCAGCACTATCATACTACATTTAGGGCTGCCTTAGAATGTGAAGGAGGACTGAAAATTTCCAAACTGTCTATAGTTTGGAAAATAACACAAAAATAACACAATAATAGTGCTGATAAAAGAACATTTTTAATATCATAAGGAAATCAATGATTATCTGGTTTCTTAATAGATATTCCACACAAAGTTCACATTATAATAATCGCTGCTTTGAGAGGAAATGCCTGAGCAGAAAAATCAGATGTCATACAATACAAATTACTCTATGGAAAATACCAACAGATTTGATTGCTGTTTTCAAATATTTGCTGGAAGCTGTTTATTGACTGAAGATGCATCATTAATGTAAACAAACGCTGCAACTGCAATTCATCATTAATAATATACACAGAATAAATTAATTTAGAAATTTAAACTTTCATGCAATTGATTACTATTTAAAAACAATGGACATGAAACATCCTTTAATACAAACACAGCATTTGAATTAGTATTCAGAGGTATCACACATTCTAGCTAATTCTGTGCTATGTATAGAGAAGAAGAATCTATTTCAGTGCTGATTTATATTTTTCAGATCTGGTAATCAGTCTTCATTTACCCAAACTTAAGACTCTTGAGTAGGTACAAAAAATCGTCAGAGTGACTTGAAAAAAATGTTGATACAAAAAAAAAATAATACACCCAGAGTTTACATAGCTATTTTTTTCAGTGTTTTTTATATATTCCATTTCAGAGAAAAAGCTTTAAAAATTTCATGATGCACTACCAAAATTTGATTTTTTTTCTTAAAATGGAAGATAAAATGCTCATATAGACAAATAAAATTAGGATACAGGTTATTAAAAAAAGAAAACTGGTTGTAAAACTGAGCAACAGTCTTCTGTACTGTGTCAAGAAGAAAAAAAACCTAAAGAAAACACCACAAAGAAACCCAAAACCAAACCAAAAACCCCTCCGACAAAAAACCATAACCCACCCCCACCAATCCATCATCTTCCCTTTGACCTAAGGAAAAATAACTTTTAATTCCTGGTAGGTGTTCTGTAGACAGCCAAATCATATTGTTGATAGGTTTATTAACATTTAAATGTTTGGACTGTGTAATGATAAAACATCTCAGAAAACTCACAAGGATATAAATTGTTCTATCGGAACAGGATTTGAACAGTGTGCAGTAAAGCAGGTATAGGGACTGTGCACAGGGAGTGAGCAGGAGAGGGGAAGAAAAAAGGAACAATCTTTCCTTAATGAATTAAGAATTTGGACGTGAAAAAACAGTGTACGTGCAATAGAACTACAACGTAAAGGCACAAGAGGATTAAACGAAGGCCATGAAGAAAAACTTTACAACATCAACTAGCTCCTGAAAGCTGTTATGACCTTAATAAGGATACTTTAACACAGTTTTTGTGTATTTGTTATATAATCTTTGTTTACATATGTCTTTAATGATACCTACCCACACACATACATTTCCCAACAAACATACCCTCACATTATTACTTCCTAGCACATATTTTATGATTTCTGTTTCTCTTACACCTGGCATATTTCAATTGATGCACCTGCCAGGTGCAGGATGAACAGCAGGTTAAAATGCAGTGTACTATCACAGCACTGGAAGCAAGCTCATGTCTTTTTATACCTTCAGCTCCCGTCAAGTTGATACTGCCATTGCCCCAGTCATTTCCACAAAACTCTCTAGACAGGGCAGCGTCTGATCGAAGGAGTCCAGCAGAGTTCATGAGGCCTGGTAGCCCAAACCCCACCAAACGCTGCTGTGCTGACACCAGCACACCAGTGGGGATGAGGATGCTGTGCTCGGTCCTACCCTCTGCAATCTTGCATTTTTCACAGCTTTGCATCCGATTTACCCATGACCTGTGGTAGCTCCCTTCAGCTTATCACAACACTGTTTTACTTACCATCTTTGCCTGGCCTATTTGTGAATATTTGGGGGACAGTTGCTCATTAAAATGTGTAATGTCAAACATGATTTTGAAAGGACCCTCTAGGTGCAACTATAATAATAATAAAAAAAAAATTCTCCTCTATTCTTGATGAAGATAAGTCCGAGTTGCTGATACTTTATGTATATTAAATTCTCTAGGGCTTTGCATATATCAAATCAATTCCCCTCCTTTACTACTATTGCTAAAGAGAATCCTTTTTTTTTTTAATGTCTTTCCCTTTAACAACAACATCAAAGAAATAAGAAAAATTTTGCCATAGGAAGTCTGTGTCAAAAAACATTTCATTTCAAACAAAGCACCACACACAGAGCTGACAAGATGAGATTTAAACACTAATTAACATCAATTTCTTTACTGAATTATAATTTCAAGAAAATGTTGTGTGACCCCCTGATTTAAACACTGTTTTCCCTTCAAACATATTTGTCATTGCCAAAATGGTTTCTTAGATTTATAGGCACGGATCGTACATTTTGAAAGTTTGATTTTTACAGATTAGCCCATGCCTCTACGTCCATAACCAAAGGCTGCGAGGACTGTATTAATCACAGTATGCATATTCAAGACCAGAACCATTAGAGAGTATGCCAGGCACAATCTCTGTATCACCTTTCTGTGTGAGAAACAACTACTTCAAATACGCTGAAAAGGCAACAGAAAAGATGTAGTCTTACTCTTTTTTACCAAGTCCCACCTGATGAGGAGACGAACATGCCCTGGATGCCACATTTCCCCAAAAAGGCTCTACAGCAATGGCGAAACCGCACAAAGTGTATGTCTGTCCCTTTCCTACTCACATATCACAATCACCCATTTGTCTCCATGACACAGGTGCAGAAGTTTGCAGTAGTCTTACAGGTTAATTCACATCTACCTCATATGAATCCTTTTCTTTAATAGTCATGTGTGAAAAACAGATTTCATGGATGAACGAACCTAAGGAGAAGTGTGAGCTATGAATGCTTCTTTCTGTACAGCTTTCCCACATGTACCGAGAAAAGAGATTTACGGAGGGTAGAAGAAAACTGACCTAAACCAATCTCATGACAGGGGGCCCAACACAGAGGGGATGCTGGAAGTCTCAGTTAATGAGGATTATAAGCAGGTGTGTTGTGACTGAGATGCCAGAACATCAAAAAGGGCACCCAGGGGACTAGCTCACCTCTACCCTAATGAGGTTTCCTTGACATAGGAGAAATGTGATGATACAGGCAGTCTATATATAATTTATGAATTCTTGGCACCGTTCTAAAGTTGACATGTAATTGCTGTAAGGAGGAGCATGTGTCTGTGGGAAAGGGGACTGTAACATGCCTCTGTGGGAAGCAGGACGAGGTAAGGGGTTAACTCTTCACACTGCTGCCCTGACCCAAGGGTGACAGGCTAAGCAAGCTGCCTCATAGGCAACCAGTTTGTCACAGGCTCTGTGCAAAGGAGGGCTGAGGCCAACAGTGAAGAAGTCACCGTACGCAATAAAGGAGCCAAGCCCCTAAGGAGCCCTGGCACTGTACAAGGAAATGAAAAGTCTGCTTTCCTAGCAGGGCGAGTCCTGTCTAAGTACAGGGCCAGACAAAGGGTGAAAGCAAGTGAGTTTAAAACAGGAGAA
Source organism: Eurypyga helias (assembly GCF_000690775.1). NCBI lineage: Eukaryota > Metazoa > Chordata > Aves > Eurypygiformes > Eurypygidae > Eurypyga > Eurypyga helias. The sequence goes on along the minus strand of NW_010239101.1, from coordinate 44,315 downwards.
GCATTCTGAAGGACCTTGAGGCAACTGAGAAAATACACTGAAGGAATTGCTATTTTTGCATTTCTTGTGCAAGTTAAGGAAAAGTTACATTTTAATCATATGCAACAAACATATCTGTAAGTTGTACCCTACAGTGCACCCCTGAACAGATAAACTGTAAATACAGAGGCATTCAGGAGGTGGAGTACTACAGCCTGTAAGTGATTCCCAGGTCAGCACAGTTCTCATTAAGGGAAGGCAAGAAAATTAACTCGGCAAACATGCAACAACGAAAAAGGCAAATGAAGAGAGAATCCTGTCACTTCCCATGCCAACAGAAAAATTCAGAGCACAACAAGCCAGTAGGCAAAGACTCAAACCAATAAGCCAACAGTGTGGAGTTGCTGCAGGATTGTGAGAACTCCTAAACTTTGATGGCACAACACACTGCTGCTGCCAGGAAACAGTGGCAACAGGATAAGAAATCAAAGTCATGGTCATAACTGGCTTTCAGAACACATACAACCTGTCTTCCTGCAAGAATACACTGGACCAACTTTCAGACCTCAATGGCTTTAAGGGAAGGAAAAGTAACAAATACAGTATAAACCAAAAACCAGGATGCAAAGTCCTAGTAGGTCTTCCTGTGTGCTGAAGTGAATATTTAAGTTTTACAGAAAGTAGTAAATGAGGGTTTGCTATCTACTGCAGAAAATTAGCTTTCAAAATAGAACATTTTATGTATTTCATACATACTAAGCAGCAAATTCTAAGCTGAATTATGCCAGCAAACCCTAGTATGCTTACCCAGAGGCACTAGAATATATCCCTATATTGATATTCAGGGTAAGGTATGCAGAGTCATACTAAGAAACGTCGTGGTCCCTTCCCTACTCCACTCGCCTTAACCAGCTGTTACTGTTACGTGCTTGCTGCTCAATGTCTTTTAATCACAGAATGGCTGTTTTATACCCTCTGTAGAAGATGTGCATGGCTTTTTAATCTAGCTATCTACAAAAACAATTATAACACTGTTTACCAGGTCACACAAAATGCTCAAATGATACAGCACATCTATGCAAAGCACAGGCCTTGGAGTTAAAATTATTGTTTCAAATTAAACAACCATTATTCTTTCTCCGTTATTTGTAATGCTGCATTGTGTGTTAGAATATTGAAAGCCTTCCTCAGTACTTTGGTCATCACGAGCTTTAGGACATCTCGAGGGACACATCTGTGACTTGTTTCAAAATACACAAGTTCTATTTTGTTGAATGATATTACTGTTTTGTCCTCTGTTTCATTAGAAAGCAATGAGAAAAGGCCAAAGAAAAAAGTTTTGAATAATTTCAAGCACAAAGGAACAAAGGAAAAAATTCAGGTGGCATAATGTCACAATTGTTTCAAAGGACCTGTCCTTCTGAAATGATCACAGATGTCTAGACTTGCAAGGAGAATTTCTATTATAAAATAAAATATATCAGGAGTGTGAATGGCCTTGATCAATTGAAAATATTTTTCAACTGACAGTTGAAGTATATGCTGATAAGCCAAAGCTGTTGTAGCAAAATCAACTTGATTTTCAAACACATTCAAAGCCCCATCCTGCTCTTGTTTTTCAGGGAAGGAAAAAAACCCCAAGTCACAAACATCTCTGCATGTATCTTACCAGAGGGTGATCTCAGTGTTGTGGATCACTAAGACAATATGAAGTTAAACCTGTACTATTTATGTTCAGCTTTCACTGAAGTTCTAACAGATTTGAAGACTATAGTTGTGCAATTTATCACAGAAAGCCCAGGTGACAGTACTATCGTTTAGTGAGCAAGAACTCGGCAACGTAAGAAATGCTCCTACTACATCCTTGTGGAGCAGTACCGCAGTTTGAGGAAACGAATATGGATGGCTTAGGACAACATACTTTCCAGAGCTAGTTTATACCTCTCAGAGAGTATAAAAGCCAAAAGTCTAGCCCTAAATGACAACCAAAACACCCAAGGAAGGTGGCTTTTTTCACCACTACAAAGTGGTGCTGTTGACCACCACATTACTTTCCCTGACTAATGGAAATGGATGGTGAGAGACTGTATGTTATCATAGATGGAGAAGATGGGTCAAATTGTCAACAGAGTAAAATGCAGCTACAAGTCGCCGATTCTCAGTATCCAGGATTGTAGATGAATAATAAAGCTCAGCTATGTACACATAATCCCTGAGCCTTTTTTCCCCCCACAGGCATACAAATCAAGCGGAGATTTTTTAGAATTACTGCAGTTCTGCTGATTCTTAACGCTGCCTTTGTGGTACTGTAAAGCCTACGTGGCCTGCTGAGCAGGAACAGTTACTCTTTGGTTTTTGGGTGTGCTTTTTGGGTTTGGTGTGCGTGTTGTGGGTTTTGTTTTGGTGGGGTTTTTTTTAAATTTTATTTTATTTAAGAAAATACAGTCAGCCATACAACAAAACTCATTTGATTTAACTCAAAGGATGGTAAGTATGAGGGGTATATCAAGATCATCTGCTTTCAGACCTGCCAATACAAATAAATGAACACTATGTTTTATTTTGCTTTCATATGTTAATTTCAGATTCATAGCTGATACCATATATTTGAAACTTAAATAAAGCATAAAAAGGTTAAAAAATACAGACTCCACTGAATAAAAGCCAATGTATCTATGTAGTTAAGCTACATGAGATAACAAAAAAAAAATTGACATCAAAGAAGCTACTTCATTTGGGCCTTTCAAAATACTTGTCATTAAAAGACGGTTTGTTGAAACTTCAGACAGGCTAAATGTATGCCACATTTTGAGTGAAAGAATTACCGTTCCAGGGTTGCAATTACCACTGTACTTAGTTGTCATGGCAACCTGGCAACATATAGATGTTGTCAGATGAAGACATCAAGGGGTAGACAGTGATTTTCAAATCACCGCATGCCAAGTGTCATTTTTCATGGGTATATCTCTGCTCAGTTAGGAAAAAAGATTAAAAAATGGAAAATTAGCATTGTAAAACAATGTTTAAATAGCATTCAGATTGCAAAACCAAACCCCATTTTGCTGAGCTATTTTAGTATTCTTAGATTAGTGTCTGCTTTTTCTTCTTTTTTCAGTTAACATGTTCCCACAACATAAGCACAACATGGCAAAGAGGTCAGGCTCAGCTACAAAGGTTACCATGCTTTGGTGATTGCTTAAGTCCTGCTCTTATCCTCCCCCTTTTCTTCTTGTTTTAATTGTCCTGCTGTCCTGACATGGGTATTTTCAGTCAGATGCTCCTTTTGACCTGTACTCCAATTCCAGCAAAAGAAAAAAATGGATCTATACTAAAAGCCAGTGTTGAGCGTGCCCCAGTGATGTGAAGTTTTGCAAATACTCCAGCTGTGATCCATTTGTAAAGGTTGAGGCAGAATCCAGAAAACATCCAGTACAAACACAGCTTTCAGTTCTCCTCAATAGCCAGCTCATACTGTGGTGCTGCCAGCTATACTGCAATTTTCACTTCTACTGACCAAGGTGGCTTTGCTCTGGTTTATATTATGGATTCCAAGAAAAAATTTCAGAGTTGGTGTTCAGTTCATTTACATGGGCTTCTCACACCATGATGCCGTACGCATTAATGCCACACATATAGATGATCTCTAAGGTCCCTTCCAACCCAAACCATTCTAAGATTCTAGGATACAGTACCAGTTTGAAATGGATCAAACCTGAAGACTGCACATCTTCCCAACTCACCAGACCACATGCAGGTGTTTATGCTGTAGCAAGACAGAGGCCCTATTCCAGCATAAAGATTTCCTGAATGCCAAATAGTGTAAACAAGCAGAAAACACCCAACACAATCCGAGTGTTCTTTGGACAAGGCTATTCTTTCATAGCTTTTATATGATTTTGAACTGGAATAGATTGTTCACCATTACCATAGTTGAGATGTTATTCACCTAGTCCTAAACTGTCTCAAAACCCAGATTCACCACTTTATCGTTCTCCACCTTATATAAATCTGCCTTACTCATTGAAATATCCACTCAGGACAAAACTAGACACTGAAAATGCATAGTGGAAACGAAAATTTATTAGTCAAGTAAAATTCAAAGTTACTACACTTACTGTGAACAGATTTGTTAAGAAAAATGTCAATGTGAGTGAGGTTTTTTTTGTTTGATTGATTGTGGGATTTTTTTTTTTTAATGAACTGTAAAGCATTTTATTCTGTTATTCCTAAACACATTCAGTAACCTGAATGATTTATCACAACACTTTTTCGCTTCAGCAAAGGAGGAGTCAGTACCTACAGCAAAGAGTTAAATAACAAAAAGATAATACATATTTAAGTAAAACGGATATAAGTGCACACTGGAAAACAATTTCTTTTAATGGGCAATACTTTTAGTCAGTATTTATAGCAAAATCTTAGAAGGTTCAAAGTATCTAGAAATTTCTCCATAAAATTATATGCTGATTTACATATTGAGATGACTAGTTTTACCAGTGAATATGTGAAAGCAGAAAGTGCTAACGAAGGATCATCAAGAAAGGTAAGCAGAGCTCCACCATACGTCTTTTCAGAACTTTGACTCTATTTTTCTTGTCTTTATTCCCTTAAAAAATGCTTCAGAACAAGATACTACTCTTACTGTTAAATTCTATCACCTCCTAAGCTTGTAGAAATGAAAATATTAGTTAAAATAATGATTTTTTTTTTTTGTTCACTTGTGCAAAACCAGACAGCCTTATTGGTTCAGCTTCACACAAGAAAAGGAAAAAACTGTCATCTAAGGAAGCCCCCCAGAGCCCAAGTATCCCACTGTGTGCTAATCATCATCAGCGAACAGAACTCAGTCCATTCCTTAGCAAACACTGCATAAGAGAAAAAAAAGAAGGAACACTGCAATTATGTATGCAAATGTGCACAAAGAAATAACCACAGTTCTTCTATTAGTGCTTGTTCTGTATTTGGCCTGCAGTGACATTTGAAATTTCCCTTTAAAATTAAAATATATTAGAGAATTTCCTGACACTCGGCAAATTAAATACAAAATCTGGTCAATAATTTGAAATTCCAGTCTGAAAGGCCTTTCTGTCTTACATTAATAAATACTGTAACTTGTACCTATATCAGTTCTCCTCTTGTATTCCTGATTTCAAACAAAATAAAACAAAAAACATCTAATGAAATATTTGATTTGGCCAAAGAATGAAGAATGCCCTTATTTATGATCTTAGCATAAAGACAATATACATCAATCCTGGCTGAGTTTTGCCTTTGCCAATAAAATAATCTACGGAGATACAGGTATCTATCAAACCAAACTTAGCCTGTAAGAGCCACCTCATTTTATACAAACTTTCAAATATCCATCAGACTATAATGGCCCTCAGTTACTAGTAACTACAGTGGGCTACCAGTTGTCTCTGTATGGAGTCAGCTATTAAGACCTATGTGCTTCCATGGTCAATCAAAGGTCTTTGTTAACCAGTAGGGCACCTGGGATTGCATTTGTCGTTTACATCATCTGAAGCACTGTAACTTTCACAGCAGGTAAAATAGCATTTCTAAAAACTTACCAATCCTTCTTAAATCCTCTCCATCAAGATGTTTAAGGGGTGACAACAACATTTTTGAAAAACAGAACCTTAGCACTCTAGCACATTTAAGCCACAGTCTAAGATTTAAGGTATAAAAACAAATAGGAGAAATGTCACACTTTCCCTTGCTGGAAGACATGAAGGGAAATACAGCTGATTAAGAGGGATATATACCTTCCAAGTGGGATCAAAATTATCCTCCTGGATCAGTAGGGAAGAGTAACTGCAGGTAAAAAATTTCTCAAACACCCTATTTTTTTTTTAAATTAATAGGTGATAAAAAGATACAGATCCAAAATGGACACAGAAATTAAGGGTCAGGCAAAATACAGGCTAATCTTCCAGGAAGGAAGCAGAAAAAGGAAGCCCCTCCTCTTGCCACCCCATCCACTTGCATAAGAAAAAGAACACCAAAACCTGCTCAAATACAAAACAAGTTAAGATTTACTGAACTTTCTTATGTGCTTTGTCTCTGAGAAATAATTGCTTCAGTCTGACTTCAGGATCAAGCATTGCTAGAAAAGAGCACAGAATGTTGCATGAAACCAGAACACGAAGTACCAAAAGAATTTGCAAGAGATGTTTAAAACTTGAAAATCCTGCTTTCTAAAACTTCTTTCTTCTAGAAAAAAATATCAGTATCCTTGACTTTCAAATAACTTAATAGGTCAAATGTTGAGACTGGCTTTGATAGTAAACAATTCAGAAGAGATTATAAAATAAGTATATCTATGAAGAAGTTCACATAGTGAGTTATAGCAGTACTCCCAGCCTTACTGTGTATATACTAATATATATGATGCATAGGAATATTTTACATAGAGAAGGAAACATTTCCAGAATAGATTAAAACCAAACACCTGTTCTATAAAACAGTTTTTCCTCAGCCCAAACAAATGTGACCCATCAGATCCCTTACAAGTTGTTCCCAAAAAGAGTAAGAATCAGTAACGTGTTACTAGATCTCGGCAAATTAAGTTCTACCCATTTAACCCAGTATGGAGCTAGGTATCTTGCATTTGACATAAAGCATGCTCTGGAAGTATGAAAAAAGATGAAGAAAGTATTTTAGCTTATGTACCATCGCTATGTCCTTCACCTGTGGGTGCTGCCCCGAATATGAACCTGCAGGATCTTGCAGAAAACTAAAAAGCTCTTCATAAACAGGGAGGGGATTACAACAGGAGACTCCGGAATTTCCAGATCCTGAGATTGAGCCTTGGAAATGACACTTAAGCTTTATGCTGTGTTCCCCCCTTCTTCCCTCTGTACAAATATCATATGTGCCTATCGCAGAGCTGCAAACAAGATCAGCCTTTAAAGTATATTCAGGGTAAAACAAAATTATTACATTTGTAACTGTTTGGGGTGGGGTTTTTGTTTGTTTTTAAACATCTCCCCACTTTCTTCATACATCCCAGAACTTTAATCTTTTCTTTAAATATTGGGAGAGATCAAATATGCTACTGTGTCAATAGTGGTGAGTAATTAAAGTCGCCATGTGAAGTCTAAACTTCTCTTTCAAGGCAGAGGTGGTGTTAGGATGGCCACTTGAGGAACAAAAGTAGTACAGGGAGAAGCCACAATAGAAATGAGATTTAGGAGAGGGAGATTAAAATTAGGACCCTGGTACTTGGGAGAAGAGAGAACTGGTCTTACAACTCCAGGTGCAAGCAGCAGATACTGCCGTGATTTTTTTTGGAAAGAGCCATTTCTTTCCTCAGTCCGCACTTAGAAAATTAAGGTGTTGAAATTCTATAAATACTTTTTCTGTCAGCATCTTTCTTCAGCTTTCATTCCTCTCCCCTTCCAAGCCACTCTGTGGCTTTGGAAGCCATAGGGGTCTCTGGCGTGATTTACAAAGACATCTTGGCATAGGAAGTTACAAATCATCTACATAGGACACAGAAGTACTTACAAGAAGCAGAGGAACTTACTAGGCAACCTCTCAATCCATTTGTCAAAGCACCTGCAGGACTCATTCGAAGGTGGGTGAACTAATAAACCCCAGCAAAGCAGCCACCAAGACAGCATTCTGTTTGACTAAAAGTATTTGTAGCCTTTCCTCCCATCCCATCCCCCATCAAAACATACACACTTTAACTTACTGGCTCTTATCTCACTCTCTACTATAATAAATCAGAGGTTGGAAAAGCTAGTGGAGAGCAGAAAAATAGGGTTGGAAATCCTGACCTTTGTGTGTAGTAATTGAAAACCACAGAGAGTTCAGAGTGCAGAATGGACTTCTGGACATATCTACGCTGGGAGCTTTGAAGCCTGAAATTATCCACTGTTATAATTCGAAGGCTTACATAGCAGGGTTGTCAAATTGTAAAGTGGGGGTTTAGCAGGTAATTACAGACTCAAAAAAACCCGTACAGATATATTATTGTTTACAATAGCTTTTTTTTTCCCCCTCCTTCTCCTGGGATACCCAATGTTTGTACAACCTGTTAGGATGTCTCAGTTGTAGAAGTGCACAGAGCAGCTACTGAGACTGCATTGTCTGTGAACAGCTTCAGAGGGCAGCTGTCTTTCCGCACCAGTGCTCCCACCATTACACGGTGCAGAGAGAAGTAACATTGTAACGATTAAAAACCCAACTAACCAAACAAAAAAAAAAAAGAAAAAAAACCCGAAATCAAACAATCTAAGTGTATTTAAGGACCAGGGTATTAATCAGAGTATTTACAAAACAATTCTCTGCTACCTCCTCACCCTCTAACTTTATTCACCAATAACTAGCTGTGAGAGACCTTATCTTGAGTTGTCTCAAAGCTTGCTGACAAAGTTGTGAAACTTCCTGGTGGCTTGGCAGCAGGGATTGCCTGAATAGATTAGGGCCAAATGGCCTACCAACAGATGCAAATTGCCTCTGGAGACCAGTTCCGATCAAGGACAAAGAACAATGACATAGCCTCGTGGGGGGTTCCGACACAGAGGACCCCCAAGCCTGCCAAAGCGTGCACGTGGTCACGTAGTGGTCCTGTGCATCCCATGGGATCAGCTGCTGAGAGCGTGCGCAGGACGCAAGAGTCAGCAAAAAAATACCCTAAAAAAGACTGTGAGACCAAACCATGATGAAGGACCCTCCCCACCGAAGACTACAAGACTACGGACCAACGGGACACCGCTGGAACCAGGGTGGTGACTATCTCTTGCAATTCTATCCCGACTGCTTGCTAAATTTTCCCCCTTTTCTGTTTTCTCTCTCTCCTATCACTACTTTCTTACAACAAAAATAAACTCCTTTGTTAGCGGCATCTGACCTCATTTGTGTCTTAATCTCACTCTGGGTATAACAATGAATCTCCCCCTTCCTGGGATAACCGGGCCGGGACACTACCATACTATTACCCAGGCACAGGTTACATCACTCACTTTTGACACTACAACTTCTATCTTTGCCACCTTATGTGAAACAGCAGCACCAGTGCCTTCTGACTCTGGCTAATGTATTCCATAAAACCCTTATTCTTTACATCACTCAAATTAAAAAACAAACAAACAAACCAACCAACCCACCAAAACCCACACACGCTATTCTTGGCAACCTCGCAATTAGAACCCCAAATTCCTTTGCCTGCTACACCTTTCAGTACAAATATCTTATCAATGCCTTTGTCTTTGGAAGAAGTATTGTGTGACTGCAACGAGACAATTTATCAGCAAAAGGCTGAAAGTCTTTTGATTTTTCAATAATAAGAATAAATTTCCTTCAATTGCTAAGACAATTGCAGTCCTGAGGAGAAGGACTTGGGGGTGCTGCGGGACGAAAAGCTGGACATGAGCCGGCCGTGTGCGCTCTCAGCCCAGCAAGCGAACCGTATCCTGGGCTGTATCAGGAGAAGTGTGGCCAGCAGGTCGAGGGAGGGGATTCT
>NW_010239101.1:28051-34585 GCF_000690775.1 Eurypyga helias | reverse complement strand
AGCCAAGGGCTGGTAGTGACATTGGTGCTTCTTAGTCCCCCCAGTAGAGAATCCCCCTCCTGATCTGGTCCCCCTGCCTATGGCAGGGGGGTTGGAACTAGATGGTCTTTAAGGTCCCTTCCAACCCAAACCATTCTGTGACACCACCTTCATAGGCAAGTGAAATGTTCCTGCATGGGTTAGAGTTCTGTCTTTCACGCTGATCACCAGGACGGTGCTGAATTAGCTACCTGGACATTTCTGTATGAAGCAGTGCTAACCTCCAGTTTCTAAGGACTTGAAAAAAATTAGGTTAAAATCCATTAAATTTCAAGCACACTTACTGCAAGGGAATGAAAAGGCCAATAAATAAATACAACCAAAAATATATATCAGGAGAAAACATTTCAGAATTGCCTTACTAAATGAAAAAGTTAAGCACAGTAAAAGAATATATCTGAAGCCATATCTTTTCAGGGCAACCAAAATGGGTTCGATTTTTAAAACTGCATTATTACCATTTTAGTGGAAATAAATCTCTCACCTGAAATACCCCCCATTCTTTTAAGACATAGTTTCTCAGGAACAGTTTGAAGATGCTGTCACATCACAATATTGTCATAGTCTACCACCACCTAATTAAAAGCTTAATTAACACATCAATAGAACAACATGTTGGCCTGTGTTGGAAACCCATTTAAGCTGTATTTGTCTGAAACTGTTGCGAATCAGTGCTAGCAGCACTAAAGTCTGTGGTAAGTTTTGAATTCTGTAAATTAAATACAGAGATGGTGTTAGACAAAGCTAATGAATAAGGCTTATAGTCAGCTGCAGAATTAAAATCGTATCTCACCTCTTCAACCACAGACTGCAAGAGTATTTCTTTTCATCATTCTGCACCACAAAACACGATCATAATCTCCATTAGCCTTCTTTTCCTTGGCATCTTCAACAGGAATTTTTTCCTCTTACAAGTGAAACACATTTTTCCTGATCTTAGCCTTTCCCAGTAAAAGCCAACAAGCCCATCTATCCCAAGCACTTCACCTTCTCCGCTTTTCCCAGTTCTTTGTCTGTAAACCCATTTGGACATTTGGACACCCTGGCCATATGCTCCTACCAATCGAGTTAAAAACTAGAAACAAGGCTTTTTTTTTAAATAGTAGACCAAGAACGTGAAATACCTATGCCACACAAGTAGCAGACAGGAGTGGAGCTTTCTCAGCTTCGAGTTCCAATTCAACTTTCCTCCCTCAAGGTGAAGACTCTTTTCCTTTTCCCTCTCCCTGTCAGTATTTCCATTCCCTTTCCCAAACACGTTTGCTAGAATAAGCCATCTCAAAGAGTTTCTCCAAGGATAGCTATGGAAACGTAGCTTGGATGTGGTTCTTTTACACCATCAATGTCCTAGCTTTTCACAGACATGTCCAAACATGATTTTTTAATTTTTTTTTAAGTGTATAGTAACATTAAGATTTATAGAAAACAGGTAACTTGCTTATATCTTAAAAAGAAAAGTTTGTTTCAAAACTGGAAGCAGAACTTTTCTCTTTATATCCTAATACCTGCATACAGGTCTTTCAGACAGGTTCAAAAATATATTTCCATTAAAATTTTAACACAATCTTTTTCCAGATGATGAACAAAAGGAAATAAACTAGATCTTCATCCTCTGAACAGCGTATTAATCAAAGCAGCATTTTACTATGCTTTTAAAGACTTACCTGTGTATTTTATTGCTATGAAAAAAGTAGAATAAAAATAAGGAAATCTAATTCCACTGTCTCAGTTTTAATTTGAAGCAAAGCAACCCATTTGATCTTAAAATTCTTAGGAGAACTGCACTGTTTCAGAACAAGGAAACCATCAGGAACAGAAGTTTACAAATCCACTGCCCACTGTCTTCAGATGCATCTGTGAATTCTCTTTTGACAGACAGAGCTGATTTTATTTCTCTCTGTGCTCTGCTTAGGCATAGCAGTATCTGTTACATGTGAAGGCCACAGTACAGTGGTAATGTGATTTAGGCTTCTATCATGCCAGCCTCAGATAACATATAGTTGTCTCCACATTACCATCACAGCATCATTAGTTTTATGCTTTAAGACCTAAAAGCAGGCTCTAAATCAGGCTGTGCTTCCACAGTTCCTATACTTAGCAGTTTCATTCAGAGGTGCTTGCTAAATCATTCGAAGCAATTTTCATTACAAATGATTATACTATGTAATGCCAGACTAGAATGCAATGTCTGTAAAGTGTAGCATATCTATGTAAACCTTGTGAACCACAGGGAAACTGGTAAAGTAAAAAAAACCCCAAAACAAAAACAAAAACAAGCCAACAAAACCAACACAACCAAAAAACCAAAACCGAAGACCACCACCAATCAAGTATACAACCTGGGTGGGCTCATTTCTATTAGTACAAAATAAAAGAATAAAAGAAAAACAGCATGAAAACATAAAATCCTTTGAAGGTGGGGAAAAAAAAAACAAACCCAAAAAAACCAAACCAAAGAGAAAAAGATGTCCAAGGAAAAATAATATAGCTTTAAGGACAGAAGATGGCATATGAGATGGGCCCCCAACTGCAGCAGGCATACAAGTAAAGGGCAGTTGTCAAAACCCTGACATCAATTTTAAGGAAACCAGAAATTCTATGTTTAGAAATGCCATTGATACAATCTCCATGTGATATTTTATATGCAGTTTAAGACATGCCACACAGGTCTAAAAAGAAACCAGCAGCTACACACAGTGCCCCACACTGATATGGGACACACAGCAAGCAACAAAGATCCCTGTAGCATGCAATTTAAGAAAAGGTAATTATGATAGAACAGGTACCAGACTATGCAACTTCCTCAGATTTATGAATCCAGTTCTGCCACACTTCTCTCCAGACCTTTGTCGGCCTCCCCCACATTTTAAAAAGCTTTGGAAGAACATGGTTGCTGCCCTCCAGGAAGCAGAGGCTGCATCTGTAGTGGAGCCAAACAGGACTTTGAGGGGGGATCTGATCAGTATTTGAATCACAGGATAACACTACTTTTGAAGGAGCCGGCCTGTGCAATGTAAAAGAGAAGGAAAGTAAAAATGGTTTAAAAAGCAGATGTTGAGGGTTCAGCATGCTAGAAGTTTTAGTCTTATGCTTGGGTTCGTTGCAAGCCATTTGAAAAAAGGCAGAGTTTCTTTCTCCCATGTTATCCCCACTGATAAGGAAACAGGTTGCCACGTGTAATAACAACATGAATTGCAGTGAAATTAGAATAAGACAGAGTTCAGACAGAAGAGTACGGACAAACAGGGTGGTGATGTGGCTGAAGGGGCAACTCATTTTAACCACAGACTACGTTGCTGAAGAACACAGCAGAGGAAACCAAGCAGATTGCAGCAAATTCTACACCCCTATTTTCCAGCTGCAAAAGCAGCTTTATCAGCAGTTCAGAGGAAGGCTGGGCAGCATGAACTGAACCCGCCACACACCACATGCGCATCAAGTACCTGGCATGAGGCTGCTCTCTGGATTCAGGCTGGTGTGCAAGTGCTTGCAGGGTTTAAGGCAGACGAGGGAAGTGGAAGAGCTGAGGGCATATCGTGACACCTGTGCTTTGTGGGAGCCATGGGCAAAGGCCAGATCAAGTGGCAGTCACCAAAGGGCAGCTCTGCTGGTGTCTTTGCAGTATGGGGGCGGGAGTATTTCCTCTGCCTTTCCAAAAGGAATCCCCCCTTACTCGAGACAAATGTCACTGCACAGGAGTCCGCTACTTAAAATGACAACTGGGACAGAAATATATCCTTGACTTTACTATTATTTGTTTTTATTTAAATCAAACATATTTTTCCTCCAGGAGAAGACAAAGTGGAATCCTGAAAGATTATCATGTTATTCACGAACTGTTAAGCGAGGGATTTTCTATTTTACTTGGCATGTACAGCAACTGACACAAACCACAGGGGAGGTTGTGGGTTTTTTTTCTTTGGTGTTAGATTTCAGCAGGTATGCGTTAAACTACCAACCACTGATGTACATGCAGATACACTTACAGAAATTCTCCTCGACTGTATGCAAGAAGTACCATGCCACTGATGATCTGCATGCGGAACCATCAGTTCCCGGCCCACAGGTGGGATTAACTCTGACTGTTCAACTTCAATATTCCAAATGGTCTTGAAGTGAAATGTGAAATAACCCTTAAGATCACGTTCTAATGTATTTTATAAAGTTGATTACTAATGGACTTCTAACGTATGTTTTTAAACGTGTAGGTGTGCCCATCCTTTAAAGTACTCCTGTTCTGCTATCGCAGACAATAGATCCCCTACTGATGAAACAGTAACTGTGTACAGCCACTTCACTGAATGTTATATAGAACAAAATTCTGTTATACTGAAAATCACCAATCCCCACAGAAGAATTTTAGAAGAAAAGGCTCAGACTTTATGTGAACCATAAAATCTACCCTGTACATGGCCTTATTTGATCTTCCACAAATACTCCCTTCTTTTCCCATGATCAAACAATACATCTGAGAGCACTGAAAACATGTTGCTGCTCTCAAACAACAAATTATTTTACACATTTACAACAATTTTCTTTGTTTCCATATCATGTTACAATTTGATGTATCATCTCCAAAACAGATTATTCTGTTACAGAATCTTACATCATTCCTTATAGCTTCACTTTACTTAAAATTACATGATGTGATACTTTACTTAAAATTACATGATGTGATTATTCTAAGTATGATGGCAAGTAGGTTAATCGGAGAGGGCTTCTGAAGTCGAGACGTTCAGTGCATTATTGTTTTTAACAAGCAAAGTAATACATTAAGCTTAATTTAACATACCAATCGTACTCTTCTAAATACGCAGCCCAAGATACTACAAAACAAAGCCAAGATCTGAGAATAACTTGCCTACTCCTTTTTTTTTATTTCTTCCTTTCTTTTTCTGAGCAAGAAATAGAGATATCTAATATAACAAACTTCAGCCAGACTTTAAAATGGAAAACAATCTGATATTTCCACTTAATTTCTGTTTGGTATCACAAATTTTGCCATTTCAACCTCTAATTCTTTTAAATTCCCTTACTCCAAAGGGAACAAGGGTGAGAACCACCTGGCACACTGCTATTTGCCTTTCCTTTAGAGATGATGAGTAGCTGATGGAAAAGCTCCCGTTGCACAGTTAAACAAACATCTCCATGAGGCATGTATATCAGCAGACACTTCATAGCAGAGCTGCTCTCATGGCCACACAGGGGGCAAAGTTATGCCAAAGGCATTCCATTTCATCACATACAGCGTCCAACAAAGTGCTGGAGGCACACCAACATGGCAAAGCATGTGGAAATTGGGATCCTGCCATTGTGGCCAGTAGCCCAGCCTAAAGAAATCATCCACATGGGTTTTAGGATCTGCTGCTGTTTCCAGGGACAATTCTGCACTGTGTAACAGATTCTCAAGTTGTCTTGAGTATTACTAGAGCATCAAGTACCCGTGGTGTTCTAAAGAACACTTTGGCAAAAATAAGATATTTATCAGTAACACACTAGCTTCTTAGATGAAAGCACAACAGTAATTGCAAAGATCTATGTGCAACAGCATCGGGATGTCTCATTTCTTCTATAAATATGCATTCATCACACTTAAACAAAATATTATCCCTGTTGATAACAAATGAATCTTTTTTGAAACAATAATTTATTTTTTTGCAACGCATTCTACTGACTTTATAAATGTGCAATGCCTTTCCCCCTGAGAAATGCAAATAAGTGTGTGACAGAAAAGAAGTCAGCTATCATTTCAATTTGTAGGACTGAAGCATACCAAAGATCATTTTGCTAGATTTCTAAGTGAAGTATGAATATAATTTCATTTTCAGTGATATGCATCTGCTGAGCAAATATATTTAAGGGAGGAGAGTTTTGTTACCAGTTTTCTGGTGGTGCCTATTAGCAGCAATGATGCAGTTGACTAAAGGCCAACATCTTTGACTCAGGAAATAAACTGTGGTTTTGAGCATATTATATAACATATACATCATTGCAAGAACGCTGTGCTATGTTTGGCCTTCTTTTGAAACAAGTTTACTAGAAATGAATAATAAATGTTTGAGGGGTTTACAATACTTAAAACATAGAATGAGAAGAACCTCAGCAAACATTAAGCAACTTCCTTGACTAGCTAGGTAGAAGACAGGCTGAAACAATACACAGCTTTTACACAATTCCTATACAACTCAATTTGTAAACAGATATATATTCATCCAAGCTCTTGTTGTGTTTCTGTTGGTCAGAGCATTTCCCTTGGGAATAAAGTTTATAAACCTGCCAAGCAGTTTCCAGAATCCCTATGAAACAAAATGAAGTAATATTCAAAGTACTACATGCTTTCTAGCCTTTTCAGTTTATTGTAGCGCTGGTTACCAGTATCAGTCATTTGTTCATGCTCAGTGTGGAAAGTCATCTGCTCTCTTCCATGGTGAGAAGTCTTACGCAGGTTGCTAAGGCTGGAATTAGGACTTTGATCCCTTCTCAAATCAAATGCTC
>NW_010239101.1:0-28030 GCF_000690775.1 Eurypyga helias | reverse complement strand
CACGACGTATTCTTAATGGTCTTTACTTTAAGAACACATTGCACATTAAGCTTCAAAGGCATATTTAATGTCAAATCACTTCCCTAACCCTGCATAGTTTCAATCTATTAAAAATGCAGATCTATTACTTATTAATAGTTAAAACTTGAAAAAAAAAATTATTTTTTCAGGAAAAGCAGTTGACAATCTTGTACATCTGAATACTACAAATATACAAGTTTTTCCGTATTTTTTTGGGTACACTGCTATGGCAGGCAAAAACTAGTTCAACAGTCAGGCTTCAGCCTCATCCAGCAAATGTATTCAGAAGAAGCTTTTTTAGGACTGAATCTTTACTTTACTAAAATCATAAGGGGCAGCATAGTCTCAAGAAAGATGTATTCTAAGTCATATTACCAAGACAGATACCTAACAGAAATTTCTGCCTGAAAGACATTATAGGCTGTACCAGCACTATCACTAACTCATGCAGAATAAGGTTAGTTAGATATCTTAGTCTTTTTTAGTCAGCATTCTTTCCACATTGTCTTGTCAAGTTACACATGATTACAGCCCATTCTTAAAAAAAATCTTATAAATTTGCAATTTTATTCCTATCAGGAGAAGGAAGTATAAAGTATATTTAATTTACATAGATTTATTTGGATAATAGCAATAAAATTATGTACTTGATGAAATGTAAAAGTACTGAAGCACTTCAAAATTTCAGGTGGATAGCTCCAAAGACTATTAACAGGTACTAATGGCTTCAAAGTTGGGACTTGAAACTGGTGTCATTAAAGAGCACTAAACATTGCTAACATTGATCCTTTGTACAGCTTGAACAACGACCTTTTCAGATAAGCAGCTACATTTAAATAATTTACTACTTCTTCCATAAAAATTAATCATTTCTTGGTAACAAGAAACTCAGGAAAAGTAGATACACAACCATCTCTGATAATGAAGATCAAGAAAGCAGGATGCAAATCAGGAGAAGTTGCCAGTGAAAACGCACAGTAAAAAAACCATCAACTATTTTTCATTTGCACATCTTCAGGTGCTTCATACCACATGCTTGGAGAAAAAGAGTATGTCTCTTAGCCATCATCTTATTGATGGAAATAAATAAATTACTAGGAAGCAATCTGCTAATACACTTTAAGGTCCCATATCCACTTTCCACATGTAAGATGGTGCAGCTTGATAACCAGCAAATGGTTATCAAGTAAATGAAGATGAATGCAAAGTGGTTGTAGAAGTTTGTGAAGTTTGAAAAGCCTCCTGTATCTTCCACAAAAGGTATTCAAGTTTTCCATACTGAAACCCACAGAGGTTGGTCATGTAAATAACTTCAAGACTCTGGGTTTTAATGAGTAACCAACATTTTATCTGTAAATAATGTTAATTGGTAAAAGGTGCAGCAAGTGATCAGGGAAGTAATTTCTGAACTCCTGAAAAAAACCCCACCTCACTGCTAGCTGTCCTCACTGATCGCTGGTAGGGAAGCCCACCTTGCCACCCCAGGCACACTCAAAGAGCCCAGCACTTGACAGGCAATGGGAAGATCCCCAAGCATCCTCCTAAGCCATGAGTAGAAGAGGCTCTTCTAAAAGGAAATCTGGGGGAGAAGCTGCCTAGGGATAGCTACAAAAGACAACCAAATTGGTAGCCAGATTATGCAAACACTTCTCTGTCTAAACACCTTGTAAGTCAGTATCCTATTAGCTTTAAAAAAAAAGTACTCATCAGTACAACCAAATCCTGAAAGGAGAAGGAGAGAAAGAAAATCAGGACTGTTTTATACGACACACTGTGATACATGACAAGAATAAACATCCTAATAAAAGAAGATGCACTTTGAGCTTTGGACAGTCTTCAGCTAAGGAAGTTTTGTTAGCTTTAAAAGAACACTTGTATCTACCAGTTCAGCCTCTACTATGTTGTTATGATTAAAAAACACCCAATACCTTCACATTTTCCACAACCCCCAAAACCAATAGAAAATCATGTACCCTCACAAAAGTGCTGGAGGTAGGTAGATTCAGTTTAGCTAAGTAGAGTCTAGTTACTGTGCACAGATAAAAACCTGGTGAGGAGGAAGGGGGACCTAGATGAAAACTGTTGTTCCTGAAAGTAAGGCTCAGGCTGGTAGGTCAGTCGCCAAGAGGTTTGATAGACGTTTCCCTGATTCCTCAAGCACACAGCCACACTTTCCCTCACACCAGTGAGTTTGTAAAAATATTTCTAAATCATCCTCAAGAAACTCAATCAGGAAACTGGAAAAAGCCTAGGACTGATGAGGTGCCATTTCTCCTACTGCATTTGGTCTCTATGTAGAAGCGACAGGAGTTGCAGGCTTAGGAGCTGGTTGCCTCCACTTGATCCAATTAATATCCAATGCTGCAGTGAGGCAAACAGCATTTCAAGGTAGCAAAAGTGCCTGCAAGTTCTAAGCCTGTGGGACCCTGAGCTTCTAAAAAAAGAAAAAATACTCCCTTTAATCTTCCAAACTATTATTCTGCAACAGAAAATACAAACCACAGAAGCAGAGAGGCAGACTTCGATGCTTTCCTTCTTGGTTTTCAGTAAGCTGCAGGTTGAACCAAAGATGCAGAACTGTTTGTAGGTATACAAGTTGACAGAGGAAAGGTCAGATTGCTAAAGGATAAAGCTGCTGAGACTTTTCCTTGTCACTGAGATTCAACAAAGAGCTTTATATCTTGGGAATGAAGAAATATATTAATCACAGGCAGGAAATCCACCAAGACCAAAGTCAAGAGAGAAGGAAAAAGAGGAGATAGACACCAATTTTGCTTGCTCCTTTTGTTATTGTTTTATTTTAGTTAAAAATAAATGGAATATTTAATTCTATCACAATATAACATCCGTATATGGGGATATTAGTCAAAGGCAGTTTACATTATTTTGGTTAATGTTCATATGTTTTTTTCTATGTGCTGTCCTTGTTTTGAATTTGTTATTAAGAAAATAATTATTTAAAAACCCTGTCCTGAGCATGAAAGTAAGTGTTCATTCAGTATTAAGAACTTCCTAGTTTTCAAATAAAAGAAAATACAAGCAGAATTCTGCAAAAGACCTACTTATCCCTCCAATGCCTTTTAAGCCCTGATACTTTACATATAAAGAGTCAAAGTGACCTGAGGTAAGCACCAATAACTAGACAAAAAGACATGTTATTTATTTTATGTTGGGGCTGCATGACAAACATATCTTAAATATGCATATTAAAAAAAACCCTATAAACACTTACAGATTGCTTTAAAGATTAAAGGAATTAACCTGTTTAGGGCTGGAGTAAATTGCATAGAGGGAAGATGGTAAAAGAGAGGTGATGGCCACCTATGTACTTGTTCCACGTCACACGATGTGCTTAAGGACCAGTAACTTTTCACCAAGACGGACACTGACAGGTTTGAGGCAATTCAATGTCCTCAGAACTGTTGCTCCACCTCATTTCAAAAGGCAAATAAGGCAGCTGGGCAACAATTTTACCAGTTATTCACAAAGCTGAATAAGAATCTCATAATAAGACTCATGTAGTCTTCTGGTGAATGTGTAGCAGATTAAAGATGACTATAATTTCTTTGAAGAAAGATAGCAGAGGGGTGGTAGTGTTTATTCTGTTGCAGGTGTTTGGATAATTGGTCATTTCCAGCGATTAACCCAGAAGTGTCCTATTTTTCAATTAGACAAAAATCTCATTTGCACATTCTCAAAGACAACAGGATAGTCTACTCCCTGTGGCTTTTAAATGGTGCAAAGTTAACCTTATTTGTCCCTGCAAAAATATTTCACTCACATTTTCAAACTAGTTGCCAGAACTTCCCTGCAATGGAGCAAAGTAAAAATGTGTCAGATACAGGAGGAGAGACGATTGCAATCTCCAGTCTTGCACTGCATTTCATTCCTGCCAGAGCTGCACAGAGTATTGGGAGGGGGGTGGGAAGATTTAGAGTTTAGTAGAAAGAAAATCTATCCAGTATCCAGGTTTTGCTTATAAATATGTGGATGTAAAGCTTTATATTTTATACCTAAAAGTCAGGATTTCAAATGCAATAGCTTCCTCTGACAAAAAGAGATTGTGTATGTTACTTGACTAGTATTTTCAGATCACGGAACCTTTAAACTATATTTAGCCCTCCCTAAGTCTAGGGCAGCTCTAACTCCACCATCATGCTTCTCCCTGTGCTCGCAGTAAACCAAATCATGTGCCTCAAACATTTTCTTCCTTGAAAAGACACATTTGAAATACACATGGCAGAAGCATGAATTAGCAGGAAACTCCCGTCCCCCCGTTTGCTAAGACCTGGGGGGGGGGCATGTAAAAAAATCACTTTCCTGGGGAGTGACCCCTTGAACTTACCTCACTGCAGCATTCAAGATGCCCTTGTATTCTATTCTAAGATCACGTGAATTGGAGACCTGGAGCTATGCAAGAATTTTTCATCTTTTTCTTTCTTAATCTCATTAGCATTGCCTTCACCATCTCTCAGAGGTGCTACCCTAGTTGTCTCAGGTCTGCTCTACTCTTCCCTTTCTTACAATGCTGCGCTTTGTGAGGAAGCATTAACAATAGGAGTTACTCACTGCATTATAAAATACATGGTTATGTCACATTTAAACATGTTGTTTGATTATGCAAAATCACTGGGTAAAATTGGAGAGGAAGAGGGGTGCGTTGCTGTTGAATTGTCATGCATGTGTTGAAAAAAACGCCATGATTGTAAGGCCCAACAGGTTTTTGTTCTGCTGAACTGGGACCTATTTAAAACAAAATGACACATTTAAAGTGATTTCCTAGTGGATTTCATTAGAGAAATAAATTAATGACGCTATTAAATAAAACATTTTGGCACTGAATATTATGGTAACTTGATTTGCATAATTTAACAGTTGCAGGGACTTCAGGAAATAACAATGTAAATGAGTGCTGAAAGCATGCAGTGAAGTAAAGGCAGATTTTACCACGCATAAGACTCTCCCCCATGATTTTATTTTAAGGCTATCTTTTCAGTTCTTAATTACATTTGTAAATAAAGGTTAAAACAATTTGTTGTCAACACCTCTGCCGTCACTCCATTCTGGTGGCGTTATAGATATTTACAAGTTTCTCTTCCTGCCTCTTTTCCATAAAGGACAAATTATATTCTAAACACAGAAGAATAAGAGAGAATTCCCCACAGCTTGCAAAATATTAAAAACCCAAACCAAAACCAAAACAGGAAGACATTACTAACAAGCTATAAACCAGCATTTTAGTGTTTCTTGTCAGGCTAATGCTGAGGAAAACAGATATTTTATATAATTAGGAAATCAATCATTCGAACACAATCGCAAAGTAACAAATGTTTCACTTAAATATTTCATAAATCATTTAAAAATATATGGATTTCTGTTGTAGTTCATAAATTCCACTTTGTTTCAAAAAAAAATTTCACAGTAGTAAAATGCATAGATCAATACTTATGTGACAATCCACAACATGACTGTTGATTTTTGCATGTTCACAGCAATTAAATACTCTGCAGTTATTCTGCTCCATAAACAATACTATGATTCTTATTTTAACATCCAATTTTGATAGCCCACACCAGATAATGTGGCTGCCGGTTTGTCCTCACTAGTTGACGGAAAAATCACAAAAATTATTAAGACGTTTTCAAGGCTTCATGAAATGTTTAAGGCTTGCTGAGTGCCCCATTAACATGTGAACTAGCAAATGCTGAGTTACAAAGTCCTGCTCTGACTGGCATAAATAATGGCAGTAAACATGGAGCTAAATTCTCTCATCAGGATCTCAGTCAAATCCGAGAGCTCCAATTTAACAAGACAGCCCATCACCTCCAGCTTGCTGCACACTGGGTTTGTACAAGGGACACTGAGCGAGCCAAGTAAAACAAGGAATCTGAAACCATACCGCACAGAAGCTCAGTGTTACTGCTGCCCACAGTGGTTGTACTCACTCTAGCATAAAGGAACAAATCCTGCTAGGGAGGATCATGTGCATCTTCTGGGACTATGCTGATTATTTCCATACAAATTCATCCCCCACTTTAAAAATTAAAAAAAAACAAAGACAAGAAAAAAAAGGAAACCCACAGCTACAGGCTTATTATTAAGCCTTTCAAATTAAATTTAATAGACTTAAAAGTACAATGATAAGCTTCTGACCACAATCCCCCTGGACTGGACCTCTGAATTAATGCAACTAACGCGCTTTTTGCTTTATGGAACGCGGTTCAGACTAATCCCACCAAAAACGCTGTAAGGTAAAGGTGAGGTCAGGGCCTACAAGACATCACAACGCGCTACCGGATGTCTGTGCACGCAGTCAGAAAAGTAATGTAGTTCTGATCATCAAAACAACAAATTGGAAAGTATAATCTAGATGGACTGGTAGTATAAACCTGCTTTGTTACATACACCTTTACACACACGTGCATACCCGTATTCACATGCATACAGTTTCAAAACTTTTGGATTTTAGTGGTTCAGTTCAGTGAAAGACACTGGTTCTTTCACAGTGGAGACTGGAGTTTCTCTGACAGATCACCCCAACCAGCCGGCTGTACAAACAGGGCTGCTTAGGAAAGTCCCAATAATACAATCATAAAAAGCAAAGTTAGACGTTACTTAACAGATTAATGTAGTGGAAGTAAATTTATTAGAAGCAATCTGTCATTGCAAATTTCACATCTGTTCTAAAGATGGTGCGGGGTTTTTTGTTAGTTTGATGGGGTTTTTTGTTTGTTTTTTGTTTTTTGTGTGTGCACCTTGTACTGTCAGAAGACTTACATCTTACTCGCTTCATTCTTTTATCCCTGAAGATAAAAGCTTAATAAAGCACTTTCTGGAATCAAATATTTAAACAGTCTTTTTTTTTTTTTTTTAATAACTATACAAACAGCCTAACAAAAAAACATTTAAAAAAACACAGTTTGAGAAATGTAGCAAGTGAGAAAAAAAATAACACAACACCACCACAAAAAAATACCCAACAGTCCCTACACCTAAAAGGTCATCAATCCAGGATTCTTTCTAAAATCAAAACTTATCCCATTAGCCAGATGGAGAAAATTTATTATATCCTTCCTCCACCTAGGAATACATATACTCCAGGGATGCCTCAAAATCATGACTTTGCTATTAATGCAAGAAAACAAGCAATATGGTAATAGAAGCCGTAAGCTAAAGTTTGTTTGTTTGTGTTTAAGTTATTTGATTTCTGAAAATAAACCTAAACTTGATCAGTAAGAATATAACACGTAATTGAAGACTGAGTATGGAGAAGTGACTAGAAGAATTTAAAACCTAAAATAACAATGACCAAGAAAGCCTGCAAAGCCAGAAAATAAAATGTTTGCTGACTTATTTCAAGACTTATTTTTCCCACTTTCTATGGTACTATTTTGTTTTACTAAGGTTCCTCTAAAGAAATTTGAAAGCAGAATGAACTGTGAAGATGTGAATATCTGCATTAAACCCAAATTCAGTTCTTAACATTCTGAAGATTGCTGCAGTACAAAAAAACCTAATATCTATCACGGCCAAAAAAAACCCCAACCCAAACTTCATATATAATGATCTTGAGTACAAATGAGGATCAGGGGGGGTAACCAGTATAAGAAAAACCAAAAACCTAACATTTTGACACACTATTGACTGCACCTTTTTTCAGTGAAAAACTTCAGGTGTTAATAATCAGCACCCCCAAATCAAACGCAAAAAGACAGGCATACCAGTATACCATTAACACTTGATATAGGGTGCAGCTGTCAAGCTGGTGGACTGTGTATGGCCATGAAAAGCCACAGCACAGGTTTGCCCAGACACTGCTGTGATTTGCTCTGACCAACCTCCTTTGAGGTAGCTCTTTCAAACAACATCTGGATTTGTGTTCCTTTGTCATTCTTAAAAGGGTTCAAAGCACCAAGTATGAAAAAGCCTATGCAAGCAGAAAAACTGACCTTCTTCACCTTCCCATTTTTCTATTTTCTGATCTATCTAGTCCTGCTCTTTTCTGTTAAAGAAAACTATAATAGGGTTGGAAACAGTAGGGGGCATGGACCTCGATGTAGCATATAAAGTAAAATCAGCTGTCTTTAGTACATTTCAAGAAAAAAATGTTTGTCTGCCAGGAATTAATTTTTAAGTGTTTGTACTCAACAAGGAGATAAAATTTAAAAACTGAAAAATAACATGTGACTAGGCATGACACTGTCATAATTACTTTCTCAAGCACAGTTTTCTTCACACACAGACCACCAGCAACTCATCAGCAGAGTTATGTATATAATGTTACCCACAAATGGCTTCCTTCCCCCATTGTGATGGGTATCACTGGCAGGAGCGTTTCTGGTCTTTCTAACCACACAGTCAATGCTTCACTAAAATGACAGGGCTGACAATTTCCATGAGTTTCTTTATTAAATTCTGGGATGAAATGTTCTTCCATTTGGACATTCTGTACTTCTCAGATTTGTCAGTTTTCTACTTTACAACACCAGGCAATAAAATGTTATTTGTGTTGGTAACGGGTGATAAGATTTATTTTTAGTTATTTTGAATTTTTCTATCTGTCTGGACAACAACTTTAATCCTTTTTGGTAAGACCTCAAAAAAAAAAAAAATCAAGGGTTTTAGCAAGCACTCAGTGAATAAAGTAGGTGAGGGGAAAGGACATTTGAAGCAAATAATTACTTTTTTATTTTAAAGTCAAAATAATTTAAGAAGTAAACATTCTTTATCAGGTCACTGAATCTTAAAAAAAGGGTAATTTGAACACACCCTACTTATACGTTACTGAAAGGCTTGGTCCTTTTTTTTCTTTTAAGTTACTTTAAACACTGAAAGACTTTTGAATCATTAGACAACATCTTTAAATAAAAAGTTAAAATGCTTATATCTGTACATAATCACATGTGTTGTGATTTTGTCTGCTCTACTAGCTGCTTTTTCAGCCCATTACTAGCTCTGCAGCTGCAATAATCTACAGCCTTTCAAAAAAAATGCATATCCAACTTTGATCTAGGTATAGTATTAACTAAATGTTTCCCTTAAGCAAGAAAAAATCCCCACCTAAAACCAAAAAAAATCTCAACTGCTTATCCTTCAGCTAATTCACAAATACCTTGAGTAAAACCTGAATTTTATAAATAAGGGCTTAACTTCCCAGCCTCCCCAACCCCCCCAAAAAAATAGCCATGCCAATGTGGATGGACTGTGCCAAGCCTTCATATGATCACTTGGAAGCAGGACATATTACAGCTCTATCACTTTCATATTTAATAACCAACTATTTAAAAACTAAGGTATCACCATTGTCATCTTTTTGATAGAGCAACAGAAGATAATGACAATACAAAAAAGTCAACCTCATTTGGTTATATAAGTGAACTGTACTTTCCTGTTATAGTGTACAAACTGCATACCCCAAGATAACATCAACATGAATAACGCTGTTGGGAAAGATTAAGCATGCTGGATATGCTTAAAATACTACTGCCATAAGTAATGACTTCTTTAATCCAACAGATACACAAAACCCACATAGGATAAAGATTTATGGTCACAAAACCCCCAAACTGCTCCAAAAGAAGTGAAAAATCAGGCAGGGTCATAACATTTCATTTCAAAGCCACAACTGAATAGATGATGCTAGAATGTGAGAACAGAGTCCTTTCAACAGAAGGATTACACACATAGTGCCATCCGCAGGACAATGCCAGAAACACCAAAGGAGGTTTCT
Source organism: Eurypyga helias (assembly GCF_000690775.1). NCBI lineage: Eukaryota > Metazoa > Chordata > Aves > Eurypygiformes > Eurypygidae > Eurypyga > Eurypyga helias. Next base: position 18,279 of record NW_010239101.1, on the reverse strand, counting down.
CTCTCCTGCAGTCCACTGCCTCATTCAGCATACATCTGCTTAGACAAAAAACCCCCTATGGAATCTTTATGCCTCAGATACAAAATTCTTCCCTAAACATGTAAATACCAAGTTCCTAAAAAATAGTCCATTCTTCCCTTTCTCCTAGCTATTGTACATCAGGAAAAGTTAGGACACAAAAGCAAATCTGACCATTTATTTTTACTCTGAAAGAACTCAGAACTAGGTATTCATTTGTTTGTTTCCATTTCATACACACATGCAATTCATAAAGTAATCTGCAATTAAAAAAAAATGCATACAGCAATAAGTCTGAGCCACTAACTACCAGAACTATGCTACTGCAAAAGTGTGAAACAATGCTGAAGGAGATGAGGAAAACAACGTTTATTTTTATTACTGAACACACGAAATTTGGAGGACAAGTAGTCAAAACAGAAACACGGGTAAACCACTTCAGCTAAGAAGCTTCTATACTGTAAGACCAAACACAACACAACAAGCTAATGCTAAACCACAGTTACAGGAATGGAAACGAGCGTGGGCACCTGCAAGCTGTACAACAGAGCAGATCTACCTCCTCTGTTCAAAACCACCAACAGCTGGGACAGGAGAAGGAATGTGTGACTACGTATGTGCAGCCTTTGAGAAACCATCCCCTGCCACTTGCGAAGCCCACTTACTATGCTAATCTGCAGACAGCTGATCCCGACATTCATGCCGGAGAACACTTACCACAGCCATTAAACACGTACCCAGGTCATGAAGAGAAAGCTTTCACTTACCTAAAAAAAAAAAAAAAGAGAGAGAAATAAGATGAAAATAATATATCAGGAAATCTATGTTATAAAACTGACATTTAGGGGAGGGGAAAAAAGTTTCACTTTATTCAGTTTTGACTCCCCTTCTTCCCCCTCGCGCCCCACCCAAACCCCAAAAGGTAAGACATGTTTTACAAGGGATAAGAAACTGTAATAGTCTGCACGCACCCTACAACGAGCACATACATTTAATAATTACACATCATCATCATCAACATGCCTCTTACCCAGAACAGTGCAGAATTTCAGAATACTGGGAAAGGAATATATCATTCCTTTACAGTGATGGGTAGAATTGAGGTGGGAGATAAATCCCATCTGTCAGGGATGGATGGAATGGCTGCTCTGGGCAATTCCCTGACCAGGGACCCAGTCACCAAGCTCCCTCCCTTCCTCCTGTGGCAGCATACGGACTAATCCTTCTGCCTGGAGCAGCAGCCACAGGGTCACTCAGACAAGGCACACCTGAGGCAGCTCCACCCCCTTCCCAACAGATTGACTGATTTCAGTGGCCTCACTGGAGAGCAAGTGAAAACTAAATTCAGACATTATTACAAAACCAACAGCTATAAAATTGTCACAGTATTTAGTCAGGTATCCATAAAATAGTTCTTAATAAATGGAACGGTGGTGTTAGATCAGAAGTCCTCCATAATTCATTAGCTCTGTAAGCAAAAATTGTGATAATAAACATGAATTTAGTGAAATCTGAAAAGAGGTAGTGTCTGAAAGTTATCGGAATATGATGTTTTAAAAGAAGAGAAGATACTGTCTCCACTGTAAATGTGTATACAGACATTCAAAACCTTTCTAATTACTAGCATGTATTATCAAAGGAGGGGTAGTTTGAGAATACAGCACTGTTCAACCACATGAAATGCTTAATGCATAAGGACACTTAGAAGAGCAGTTAGGAGAAGACAAAAAAAGAAAAGAACAAAGCCCACCACTTACAACTGGTACCACCTTTGAACGGCACTGTTTCTTTTCTAAATTTGCCATCATAGGAAGCATTTGAATAATTTAAAATATAATGTTCTGCATTTAAATAAGGACCTTTGAAAGCCTGTTAAGGAGAAACAAAGGATTTCCTATAGAGTATAGTTGACCATAACACAAACCTCTAATTCTCAGATTTTAAACAGTTTATATGCAGTTGTGCCCTTCCACCATATATTTAAAGTGCATCCTTTTTTAACACAGGAAAAATGTTCCTATTATTTTGGAGACAGAGGTGCCATCTAGTTAGCACACGGCTGTGTCACACAGCATAGGTGCAGAACATCACAAAGCCACAGAGGAAAATGGATGATGTACCACCCTCTGGTCCAGAGGGACTGACTCCCCCTCGCTGGAGCCTTGGCAGACTGGGGTGCTTGCTCAGCAGCTCCACAGCAGACTGCTCCTCCACCGGGACCTTCTGGCTGGGCACAAGAGTACAGAACAATGATGGCACACCATACATGTTTTCTACTCATATTGATTCAGCAGTTTTCACCTGTGACTCCTCTTCTTCATCCCGATAGTGAGAGGGGAGGATGGTGTGTGGGGGCTATTACACAATGGGGAGGACACACCACAAAAAAACCCTCTGTCAATCTTTGTGAAGCTCTTCTTTAACTAAATTTTCCAGACTCATCTCTAACAAAACTAAGACCTTTTGAGATCATTCCCCTACAGCCTTTCACTTAATGATTGAGTCTTACTCATAGCTAAGACATTGCTTTTCTGTGTCCTTTCACTCTGCAGGGAAGCACATAAAACCCTATTCGTGATTCTATTATTTTAAAAAATCCCCACAAACCAAACCCACAGTGCACAGGTACTGAAGGTGCTACTGTCACATTCATTAATACTAGCAGGTATAGCTGTATCCAGAAGAAAGAAGCTGTGCTGCAAGATAAGACTTGAATGGCTTTCTGCCAAGTGTCCAGACTTCAGTCTCAGGGGAAGGTAAGGACACCTTGAAATCCCGGCTCAGAAAAACTTGTGTGTAAAAGTTAACCTTGGTTCAGAGTCACTTCAGCTTCAAGTCTACATGCTTTACCAAACTAAGATTTTGGCATACTAAGCTTTTGTCTTTCTATGCACTGAAAGCTATATTTTGTTAATTCTCATTATAAAGAAAGCTACATCACTGAAAATTATGGCCGTTGCACACATGCAAATACAGTTTGGTTTAGTCCAGAACCATGATAGTGCAAGCAATGAACAGGGAAGTTTTTCTTGCCTTAAAATTGTTTCTGTTCTACTGCCTGTATCATAGCTAAACTTCTCAGCATTGACATATCCCTAATTTTAAATAAAATCTGAAGTATCGTGAGGACAGACTACTCCTCTTTTGCCACTTCAATCCCAAGCAGTCTAGGCATAATCACATAGGACACTGCCTCGCTGCTAAATACTGCACAGAAGGTAAACAACACAAATGTTTTTCTTTCTAGCAAGCCTACTCCAGAATATCTATAAACCCTTCGTCTGTATCATAACCATCCATTTTTATTCTCCTTCATTAGATTCCATTTAAAGGGATTTGTTTCTGCACCAGCTGTGGTGAACTCGGGGAAAAATGCCTGTAAGATGGAGATAAGCTATGACCACAGTTGCTGCTCTATTGGTTTGCTTGCATGGTGGATGTTTTTGTGATTATAGTTACTCCACGATTTAACGGTAGGAGGCTAATGGAAGTGTTACTTGCTACGGCAGCAGGCTAAAACAGTTGGGGAAAGGAAAAGAAATGTGTTTACACTTGAAAATGTCACATAAAACAGTGGGAAGCTCCCACCCCTGACACCAGAACTGGCATGCTCATTCAAGGACTCATCTACATTATTACATGCTCCTTCACACTTAGAAATCTATTAATTTACAATTAGTTGTATTGATTTCATAGCAGATTTGCAAGTTCTGTAATAATTTATGGGCTACTGAAGAAATTAACTATGCCCCTTCCAAAGATAAGCATTATTGATAAAGAGACCTTGGCATGAGTTCCTGAACACATCACTGACAGTCTGTATTTTCTGCTGCAAATTCTACATTAATTACAGCAGAACTGATTGGTAGATTCTATCTGTTCCACCAAGAGTTTCTTCCCTCACTTCTGACAGTAATCCACCAGCAGGGAATGTAATCAGCCACTGGAGATAATGTCAGCTCAGACGCCGATGCCTTGTTAAGTTAGAAAGATTAAAAATAATGCAGTTATTGTGTATAACATCTCACTGGCAAGGGCACTGTGTTCTCAAAAAAACCCAAACCAACACAAAAGCCAAAAAAGAAAATCTGAAAAGAAATGCTGCATAAAATAAAATTTCATTGTCTTTTGAGAACTATGTCTACCGTGGCACTGAAAAAAATGACAGAGGCCCAGTGATGGAGAATGAGCTACTTCTAGAACATACACTGTATAAAGCAGAGACTATGTTTCTCAAAACAATGCCTATTGCTTATTATTTTATAAAATACTTTGTAATGTTGGGGTGGTTGGGGTATTTTATTATTTCAATAAAATAGTAAGCCTTTTTCTAAAATGGGCTTGTGCATATTAGTTGTGGCATATTTTTGTAATTCCTCCATACAAATATTAAAAAAATTACTGCCAATAAAAATCAAACACCTCATTTTTCTGCTTTGCTCAGTACTTCACTCAGTGAAAGTGTGAACAGAATTCCTTTCAATGTTGGATGAATCCCTTCCAATATAAAGTTGGTCAGGACATAAAACACTTAATGCCTGATTCAGAAAACATAGTATAGGCACACTCAGTTACCCAGTACTAACAGTTAAACCACAGCACACATTTAAGTGCTACCAGATAATGCCAGGAATTTGCTATATACCAGTCTTACAAACCCTCATACTAAATTTGGCGTTTGAAAATTTGTGAAGTGTAACATTATTTGACTGTCTCATTTCCCAGCAGCACACAGCTTTGCTTTCCTCCATCATCGCCTGTTGCCATGTTCTGACCTACTGCAATAATAAACGAGTTCTTGATGTTTATTGTGATCAGATCCATAGCTACAGCTACCTGCTTGGTTCTACCCTCATCTGCAGGAGTAAGACAGGCTGTGGGTCTGAGTAGCTATCAGCTGGGCTACACGCTAAAATAATGCCATGCTGCTGCTGACAGTCACAGTTCATTTACGCCTCACCGTGACAGATGCACAGTCATGAAAAGAAGATGAGAAGCCACCGACACATACTTCAACCATCCTCAACCTCTATAGGTAAAACACAAAGAAATACAGCAGACAAGCAATATCACAAAACACTGGGTTTGCTATGTGGTAAAACATTACCACGTGTCAAGGCCATCACACTTAAGACAGTCTCCTGAAGACTCACTAGATCAGGACAGTGACAGACAAACACACAGTGAAGTTGTTTGGTCTGTACAGGGGAGCTAGAAGTGACCTAACAACCATAATCTACCCAAGAACCAAGGTAGGAGATGTATGCTTGGCAGGGGAGCTCAGAGACAAGCTTTCTGCTGTTGCACTTCCCCCTGACTATTCTACCAGGACATACGTAAAATTCTGGCCATCCTAAGGAACTTCATCCATTGCTGTTAAAGGACATGTCCCCTTACTGTTCTTGTGATATAAGTCATAGAGTTTATTTAACCATCTACACTGATTTTCACTGGGACAGAACTAATTTTATTCATAACTGCTTGTATGGGCTCTGTTTTGGGTTTGTGCTGGAAACAGCGTTGATAACACAGGGATGTTTCAGCTATTGCTGAGCAGTGCTTACACAGAGTCAAGGCCGTTTCTGCTCCTCACCCTACCGCACCAGTGAGTACGCTGTGGGGGCACAAGAAAGGACCAGAGGGGACACAGCTGGAACAGCTGACCCAAACTGCCCAAAGGGATGCTCCATACCATACATGACCTTGAGCCAGCAATAAAAGCTGTGAAATGAAGGAAGGGGGGTGGGGGCAGTGGGGGAGGGTGTGTTCAGAGTCATGGTGTTTGTCTTCCTCAGCAACAGTTACACATGTTGGAGCCCTGCTTTTCTGGAGAAGGCTGAACACCTGTAGCCCAATGGAAATAGTGAATGAATTCCTTGTTTTGCTTTGCTTGTGCATGTGGGGCTTTTGTTTTACCTATTGAACTCTTTATCTCAACCCATGAGTTTTCTCACTTTTACTCTTCTAGTTCTCTGCCCCATCCCACTGTGGGGGGAGTGAGCAAGCAGCTGTGTGTGGCTGAGCTGCTGGCTGGTGTTAAACCACAACACGATCTTAATTTAAAACTCAGTCATGGGGTTCTTCTAAAGGAAAACTGAGCTACCCTGTGGTCAGAAAGATGTCTAGAAGTGATACAGACTGTTGCAAAAACAGGTAAGGAGGTGGATGAGAAGCCTGAATCTCTCAGAAATATGACATATTTCTGGAATATGTTGGGTTTGGAGGGAGGAACAAAACACTGCTTCAGGAAGGATGCAATACAAGGGCTCCTGGTGCTCCTTGCATATAGAAAAGGACAGAAAATTCAGGAACGTAAGCAGTTACATAATGAAGAAATTTCAACCTCTAGGAAAAAAAACACACGGCACAGTAGTTAGGATCAGGAAAGAGCTGGAAGGCTGTATTGGTAGAATATTGTTTTCAGTGAGGGGAGCTATTTGCACACATCCCATCCGACTGTGATGTTATCTGTGTGATAGCCACGGCAGCAGCGACCACGCAGCGCTCCATTAATACAAGCGCCTGTTCATCTCTGCGTGGTCCCAGATGTAACAACTCTGCCCAGAGGGAACAGACCAATTTATGGAACCAGTGCTTAATGTGTATCTAAGGAGGGTTATATTGAGCATCACTGTAAATATCACAAAGATCACTTAAATGGTTTCTTACAATGTGACTGGAATAAAGATCACAAAAAAGGAGGAAGAGCTGACTCTGACACCAAGAAAACTTAAGATCACTAAGTTGCTGAGCACTGTAGAAAAACAAAAACCCCAAACCCACCTCTGAGAAGCTATCAGAAATTTCCTTTCCCCTAGCCTGTTACCTCTGTCACCTACCCAAACTGAAACTATGGACAAGCTCATTGCCTCAGCTCTAATTTCAGGACAATAAATCTGCATGCAAATGGAAAGCACCTCTAAGAAATTATAAATTACAGAAAACCTTAGAGGAACTGCAGCTCCCTTCTTTTGTCTAGTATTGATGCAGTATTAATATGCTCCAAACACTGCTAGTTGAATCCAAAACACAGCTTGTAGAACGGCAAAGGGAAGATGTCCACAGAAGAAAACCTGTACAACTCTCTAAAGTTTTGTTGTCAGGAACCTCCACTGAAGTTATCCTCTGCAAATGTAAGAGCATTATATAAAATGCTCTTACATAGTTACATATAATTATTTATGTAAGAGAACACATATACACACACACACACAAAAAAACCCTACAAAAAGTTATTTCATTTCCTCATTTAAACTTTTTAAAGAATTACACTAAATTTCTACAAATTACACTAAACGCTTACTTCATTCATGGAAGTGCAAAAATAGTGAAAGATCAAGAGACCATATAGTAAAGAAAATGTCCTGCTTTTATATAGAATCACACTATGTTTCTGAATATTCACAGCTGCAATTGATGTTTCTTTCAAGGCATTCTAGAGTAAATAAATGAAGCTACATGAGTCCTGTATGTCAAAATGCACAGAGCTGAGAGAAACAGCTACTCACTGAAGATTGTTAAAGCCATGAATTTGGAATAAAGAAAAGCGATATATAGGGATTCATTATGGGTTTTTTCCTCCATAAACCTCAGTTTAGAGAAAACTAAACACATAAAACAAGAATACAATTTTACAACTGTAGCATACACTATAAATTAAATCCTTGGAGCTCCTTCTGTTTTTCCTTATTCAGTCACCATATGCATGCAGGCTGTAATACTCAACAACTGAGGCATATGAATTCTTTATCAGTCAGTACACCAGCAATGTGTTTTGGAAATACTACGTTCCAAAGTCAGATGTTGTGATCCCACCTTTGCTGGTTAACACTTCACAGTAAACCTACTCCCTAAACTATTCTTCTGTAACTGACAAAGATTTTAATCCACCACTTACCATCTATGAGCCCGGAGTACCATTTGGAAATGGTACAAGACATTGGTGGCAGGAGGGATAAGAAAAAAGTGTACTGAGTACCTTGCCGATGTACAAACGGTGGGGGATACAGGCAAGAAAACAGGGAAACAAAAAAATGTGGTTGATAAAATGCTGGGTGAGAACAACAACAAAAACCCCCTAAACCCTTACCACACCCCCACCACTCTCCATAATCAAGACTCAAACATGTTGAAAGCTACTATTCAGCAGTATACTCAGTTATCAGCATGGTTTGGGGATTTAGTGTTCATTCAGCATGATTTTGGTTTGCATTGTCCCATCTACGAGCCAAAAATCTCTATAAAGGAAATAGTTAGGTTTACTCTGCAATTTCCTTGTTAATGACAGCAATCTTTGCTGAAGGAAACACAAGGTTTTGTGTGAAGCATTGTAACCTTATTTCATGCTAAAGAGCCTCCATATTTGGAGGCCAACCACAAAACAATATTTAGCTACCTACACTGCACAGGCAAAACTAGTTCTACCAAAATACTATCAGATTTATATCATAATACACAGCAAAGGTTTAAAAATAACTTTGTTTTATTAACAGTCCATGCATGTGAAGTATTTGTCTTTATATGACACCTCACAAACATGTCTTACGACTTTTAAAAAAAATGTTTGTACCACTTCTGGATGAAAGATGATACAAAATCAGTGATATTGTTTATTTTAAATCAAATCTATTGTCCTCATATAAATAATGAAAAACTGCTTTGCCACTGAAGTTCTAAGTGGTCTTTAAGATCAAGATAACACAACCTACCCATGTTCTTGAAAAGCCAATGCAATGAAATAACCCATTCTTTCCTGTGCAGGAAGATGCTGGTGGCACATTACGACACAGTGCTTACAAAGCAATTTGCGCCAGGAACTCGGTTCAGGCTTCTAACATGACAGCCACCTGACGACTTATTTAAGGTATCTACATGGAGTAGGGAGTGGGCAGGAAGAAGGTTTCATGTCTTTACTTAAAGAACTTCAAAACGAAGAGGAGGCAAGTAAGTTGCTGAAGGCCATACAAATCCGACAACAATGCTGCAAATCCCCCAGATTCTCATGGCGCCTTGTCTGCAAAAATTCCATACCAAAGGCTGTATCAAGGAGTCATGATTCCAGAGTTGTGCACATACTGGGAAACAGACCTCTTCTGACAGGTATTAGGAAGTGCTAATCAGTTTATACCAGACATGATTATTTCCCACATGAGCAGGCTTCGAAAAGGTGTGATTGTAAGACATGACTACACAAAGAATTTTGTAGGGCATATCAGCAACCAGAATTAAATCTTTACAGAATGGACTCTACAGGAATGTTTTCCAATTGAGATGCCCACTGTGATTCAAATAAGAACTTCTAAACCTGCATTTAGAAATTTTCAATGTTAAACCTTTAACTATAGTAAATAAACCCTGCCAAATAAAACAGCTCATTACAAGAACAAGAAGCCACATCTTCCTAAACTTTTTATCTAAGAACCAACAGGCATAGTATTATGAATTATCAGGGAGCCCTATAAATTATAACAGAGAGTTTAAAATTGCAAAAAGCAAGATTTGAATTGACAAACCAAGTCATATTAAAGTATAAGCAGCAACATGCCTGAGGCACAATATTAAAACTGATAAACATTGCTGACTCATATAATAAAAGCCAGTATCTTCAACAAAACTTACTGGAGCAGCAAGTATAGGAATTTGTACTAGACAGTTAGACCGTATCTAGGCAAGGGCATATTGGCTGCTGAGGCAAAATAAAGCAAATGCAAAGCTGGTTTCATGCTTTTCATCTACATTTTGTTAGTTTGTCTTGCCCTGGTGCCTTGGATTTGTTGCTTTTGAACAATCTGTTTTAATCATCTGCTAGAAACCCCCTCATACACATTAATGTGCAAGAAATTATCAAGAAAAAAATAACAGCATGCTTTACATATCTGCTCGTTAAAACACAATGTTTAGGATGCTGGGGAAATATCCCTTCAGCAGAGAACTGTAGAGTGATGCAGCACTTTGGAACAGAGGGCAGCAGTAATAAAAAAATTATTCTTCTATAGTAATGAAAAAAAAAAATCACTGAAGTAATTCGTAAGGAGGTCGCAAGCACTTCCGACAATGGCATTCCCATTCACGCCTGTTCTTCAGTTAAGAGTTCAAAATTAGTTATTCCTACAGTCATTTCCATATTTTCATGTCTAAAATCTTGTACTCAGCAGTTCCTACGTTTTCCAGTAACTTGGTCAAATTAATGTACAAGGACAGAAAATATACAAAGTTGATGTGACTTCCTCCAGCCTTACCCAATTTTCTGATAGCTTGGCTTGATCTGAGTAGAGCCAAGTCTTTAGCTCTCTGCATTCCTTTAGAGAACGGAAAGTAGATTAACAAAAAGTAGCAAATTGGGAAGAGTTTAATATTTCATTATATGTAGTCACATTTATATAAAATACACAAAAATATGTGCTACATTGTTTCACTTTGATGTTGATATAATAGGAACAGAATTGGGATGTCTTTCAGAAATCTCATCTCAGTTCTTCCATGAGGAGAAATCAACAAAGTAAAAATACCATAATTAAAATAACCAAGCTCAAAGACATGCTAGGAAGGAGAGGGGAAAAACAGGGAGCCACTTGTCACCTCTGCCAGTTTTAAAGATCAGTATTTCTTACGAAAATCTCATTGCCAAATGTGTAATGTGGCATTGACATACACTGAAATGCACTCTTTAGGTCCAATGTAATTAGACCTCTTCCAGAAGCTTTAATTTAGAATTTAAATTGTTTGGGTTCACTGGCTTTAAAATCCTATCCCCAAGTATATGTTACTTAAGGTCTACTTTGAGTTTGGGGTGTGGTTTTTTGGGTTTTTTGTTTGTTTGTTTGTGGTGGGGGGTTTTTGTGGGGGGTTGGTTGGTTGTTTTTTTTTTCTCTACATTTCCCTATTTACATTTTTTCCCCTCCTTTCTGAAGTGCATCCCAGAGTCCTGAGCGAATTGGCTGATGTAGTTGCCAAGCCACTCTTCATAATATCTGAAAAGTAATGGCAGTCAGGTGAAGTCCCTGGGGACTGGAAAATGGGAAACATTGCACCCATTTTTAAAAAGGGTAGAAAAGAGGACCCTGGGAACTACCGACCTGTCAGCCTCACTTCTGTGCCTGGGAAGATCATGGAACAGATCCTCCTAGAAGCTATGCTAAGGCACATGGAAGACAGGGAAATTATTTGGGACAGCCAGCATGGCTTCACCGAGGGCAAGTCCTGCCTGACCAGTCTAGTGGCCTTTTATGATGGATTGACTATATTAGTGGACAAGGGAAGAATCACACATGTCATCTATCTGGACTTCTGTAAAGCCTTCGACACGGTCCCTCAAAACAACCTTTTCTTTAAATTGGAGAGGTATGAATTTGATGGGTGGACGGTTTGGTGGATAAGGAATTGGCTGGATGGTCACATACAGAGGGTAGTTGTCAACAGCTCAATGTCCAAATGGAAATCGATGACGAGTGGTGTCTCTCAGGGTCCATAATGGGACCAGCACTGTTTAACATCTTCACCTATGACACTGATAGTGGAATCGAGTGCACCCTCAGCAAGTCTGCAGATGACACCAAGCCAAGTGGTGAGGTTGAAATGCCTGAGGGATGGGATGCCATGAGAGGGACCTGGACAAGCTTGAGAAGTGGGCCTATATGAACCTCATGAGGTACTGCACCTGTGTCAGGGTAACCTCCAGTATCAATACAAGCTGGGGGATGAACGCATTGGGAGCAGCTCTGACAAGAAGGACTTGGGGGTACTGGTGGATGAAAAGCTGGACATGAGCTGGATGTGTGCACTCGTAGCCCAGAAGGCCAACTGTATCCTGAGTTGCATTAAAAGAATTGTGGCCAGCAGGTCGAGGGAAGTGATTCTTCCCCTCTACTCTGCTCTGGTCCTACCTGGACTACTGCATCCAGCTGTGGAGCCCTCAGTACAAGAAAGATATGGACCTGCTGGAGCAGGTACAGAGAAGGGCCACAAAAACGGTCAGAGGGCTAGAATATCTCTCCTATGAAGAGAGGCTGAGAGAGTTGGGGTTGTTTGGCTTGGAGAAGGCTCCACGGAGACGTTATTGCAGCCTTCCAGTACTTAAAGGGGGCCTATAAGCATGATGGGGGCAAACTTTTTAACAGGGCCTGTAGCGACAGAACAAGGGGCAATGGCTTTAACCTAAAAGAGGAGAGATTTTGACTAGATATTAGGAAGAAGTTTTTTTTTACAATGAGGGTGGTGAAACACTGGAACAGGTTGTCCAAAGAGGTGGCAGATGCTCCATCCTTGGAAACATTCAAGGCCAGGCTGGATGGGGCGCTGAGCAACCTGAGCCTGCTTACTGCAGGGGGGTCGGACTAGATGACCTTTAAAGGTCCCTTCCAACCCAAGCCATTCTATGACTCTATGAAATACTGACACTTCTAAAGGGTATTTTACAGAACTTGACTAAGTTAAAAAATTATAGAGGTTAACTTTTCTGTCAGTTGTAGAAAATGTTTTCATGCAATTTCTTGCATGCCTGTTGCAAACTGAAGCCTTTCAACAGTATTTCCCTTTCCTCATATGATTTGCAGTTACTTAAAAGGCAAATCAGTGTGCTCTCTGACTTGATTCGATAGTTTGTAATAGGTCCCAGCAGTACTGCTCCTGAGCTTTAGTAGCCAGCACATTGATATATCGTATTTCAAAAACGTATACTTTCAAGTTATCAAAACTTGTAGTTACAACATCTGATTTAGAGTGTGTAAACGATGCCTTTGTTTTTAAGGTCAGGAATAATTCTCCTATGTCACAAGTGATTTCTCTTTTTTTTTTTTTTTTTTAAAAAAAAAGGAAATTTAGAAAGGGAAAGGGCAAAGTTTTAAGATCTATTTTCATTAACTTTTCAAAAATAGAAAAATATTGTTGGTTTATTTACATTTGTCAAACCTTTCACCCTTCAAGTAGAAGCATAGTAACTAAAGTAGTACTAAGTTGATTTAACACTTTCAGAGTGCTTTGACCCGTTATGTACAAAACATCTGAGTTCTCACTTTCAAATACGCCTTCAACCGATTGGTTCTTACGTACAAGGATAACCAGCATACAGCATCGTGTTGTAATGGTCTTGCATTCAGCTTGATTTCCTAAGGTATCCAACATCAAATCAATCATAACCTTTTCCCCAGTTCCTCAGTCTTCAGTGTACGGGTCATCAGATTTTCCCCTCCTCTTACTTTTTATCAGGTATTGGAGTCAAGCCTACGGGTAAAATCATTCCCTTTATTATTTCCATTTCTACAGCTTTATAGCATCAGTGCATGTTTGGAGAATATGCACAAAATCCTTTTTCTTTCAGATGAAAACCTGCATGAGTTCAGCTGTAACAGTTGTATTTTAATATCTCTTGCTGCTAGAACCAAACTATGAAAGCCCACAATCTAAAAGAGGACCTTTCTTTCTGACCACACTTTAAATAGTGGGACTGATGTAGTTGAAAAAAATCAGTTAGTGTTTTGACTTTGTTCCTGTTTTGCTGCAATTCTGATTAACTATCATGACTGATTATCATTATTATTATGATTCTCTTTGAGAAATAATACACATACACAATGCAGCATGACACAGCCCTTTCACAGCGTCAGTGGCTGTGATATAATCAAGGAGGCTGCTGCAGTTTCAACTGTACTTCCCGTGGCTCACATTGCACAGAAGGTAACCACAAACTCAAGTATCACCATAAAGTTTTCAAAGAGAAATTTAAAACTACCCATAGCTGCACACGTGTAGTCCTTAAAAAAGCTATATAAAATGCAGGCAGTTATGAATGAATGAGGAAAGCAGTGCATGAAAGACGACTGTCAAATATTTTCAAATATTTGTGTGTGTAAAGTATTAAATTTATCCTACAATATATCTGTTGTATGGTGTAACATTTAATTGTTGAAAATGTAGTCAACCTTTACTCATTATTTTATTTACTGAAAAACATCAGATGGTGGTCTGCTAATTAGCAACAATGTAATCTTACTAGCACTTGACATATATGTCATAAGCCAAAGATGTAAACAATTTCATGGTGCAAAGAAAGAAGAATTTTATTATCCGCTCAAATGTATTTGAGTATTTTTCTCCACAAACGGATTTTTGATCTAACTGTCTAGCTTCCCTCATATTTTATTCTTTTCTGTACATTCTATGGACATAAAGGGATTGCACAGAAGTTACAAATATTTCAACATCACTTCAAAACAAGGATTTCACTGAAAAGATGTTTTTAACCAGGGCTTTTATAGGTGCTTTACTGTAATATTTGCACCAAATTACCAATATCCTATTATTGAAGGTAGGTTAATGAACATAACTCCAGAACATTTTCACTAGCATCTCTGTCCAGTTTTGAGCACCATGAATGGAATTCAATCCTGTAGGATGCATCCCCTGATTGCCTCGAGCAAAGATTCAGTCAGGCCATCAGAATCTCCTACTACGCTGGTTTCCACTCTATGCCTTTTCCAGTTCAAACTTGCCTATAGCTCTTATTTAGTACTCAGCAGCCTAAAGAGAGGCTTTCCAAGTATGAAGAGCTGTTTTCACACAATAGCATGGAAGAACTTAAAGAGCAAATACAATTTACACTGATGTTGCTGGCTTTAATCCCCTAAATTAGCTGCTGGGATACTCAAGAGTACCCACTAGAGTAACAAGAAACTTTCTAATGCCAATTTAAGGAACAATATATGATTATTTAGCACTCATAAAAGTGAAATACTAATGCAGAAGACTACTAAATCTTATGAGATCACAGAGGCTGTTGTGTTGAATAAATTAGTAACAGCAGCCCCCTTTCCCACCTCCCTAAGCATGTTGAGAGAGGAATCTACAAAAGCATTACTGCAGAATTCTGCACAGGGAAGGAGCAAAAGATTCAAGAGGAAGAAAATTCTTCTTGAGCTCTTCACAGAAAAGTACTTAGAAAAAAAGTGATGAGAGAACATTGTGCAGTGAGGAAGTATCCACCTCTTGTACTGAATGCAGCATTAAATGGCAAGAAATTACGTTATGGGGTAAATCCTTACAGCTGCTTTTGTGGCTACCTATTTTGCAGCTGAATTCTGCACTCATCTTTCAGATTTAAAAGCTTCTTAAAGTAAACTAAATTGGCAGCAATGCCATCTACTGTGGCATCCTACTCTTTTCCCTGTCAGAGAGAGTTGAGTTCACAGGGTATTTGTAGCTTTCTTTTTATCCAGATTTTCCTCTCTGCCATCGTCTCCCATTAAAGGTGCAAAACAATTTTCAGTGTATAAGACAATGAGAAAAATTTTCTAAGTTACAGAAATGGATTGAAATTTGCAAGTTTCCATCAGTGCCTAAGGTCACAGCATGGTTAAACTGCATCTTTATAGACTCTTCCTTCCACACTGTGTTTCAGGATCTACCCCATAAATCAGCAACATAGGACTCCAAAATTCCACCAGGCAGTCACCGCACCTTTAGGCACACCACACATTTAGAAATCTGTCCTAATCGCTTAAGCTAGTTTTTAAGAAGGGACATGGAAATGCTTAGTATCGAAGGATTACCCTTAAAATCCACGATCCTTCTGGTTGTAAATTTCAATGCAAGCAAGTTCACTTAAATTTCATCCAACGTAGGCAACATCCCGGTTTTAGAAGTGGTTTTTTTTAAAACAGTTTCTTCTACAGTGCAGTCAAAACCATCAGTTCTCATATGCAACAAATTAGCTTCTGTGATAGTACAGCAGCACTTCTAAAAGTGCCCAATATGAAACCCACTGAAAGTTAAAGGTTTTGGAGACCAAGGACACATTTCTAGCTCTCTAAGTCAGCAAGCCTTAATTCTAATAATTCCTATTTTATATATATATTTTTTTTTTTTTTTTTAACTCCAGTCTATCTCAGGAAAAGGTAAGAAGATGTAATACCTTATGAAAACCTTGCTTCTCTGGCTAAATCTCTTTTCTTCAAGTGATATACATATTTTTTTTTTACGTAACATTCATTTCAGTTACCACCCGCTTTGAAGGTATACATTGTCTACTTAGAGGACCTAGATATAGATATCTATATATTTCAAAATTAATGTACCTTTTCCTAAGCAAAGAATTATACATTTTATAGAGCACATGCAAATTAGTGCAGGAATGTTACGAAGACATTGGACCATCTTTAAAGAAGTGTGATTCCCTATTGTTTTATCCGTGTAAGAAAACACAGTTTTTTCTTGCAACATATTTCTTTGAAGTTCTAAACATCAGCATGAAAAACTGGCTACAACAAACACAATTAGGAAAGCTGCTTTGCATCTGCTGGACTACCACCCAAAGCCACTCTGGCAGTGTGAGGGCAAGCCTACAAACTGTATTCCATCAGATAATACCAAAACCTTGCATGCATCTCTCTCTGTCCCTCTTCCAAATGAAGTTCTCTCTTTACTCACATTTTCTTCCTAAGGTCAAACAGAATTTAACGAAAGCAATTTGCATTAACCAGAAGAACAAACAAAATGTGAGGAACTCACATTAAAAAAAACAAACAAACAAACAAATTGCACAAAAGTCAAAAGACAAAAATATTTTTTTCAGCAGCAGCTCCCTTATTCCATACATTTAGCACTGCAAACCTCAGTAACAAAATAGTGCATGTCTACACAGGATAGGAAAAGTGAAGAGATCGAAAAGACCCTACTTCTTAGTTTCCTGACTTCTGTGGATTTACATTGTTATCCATATCCTAATGTTTGTTTCCCCTAAAATTTAATGTACCTTTCATAAAATGAATCAGAAGGAGAGAGGGAAAGATATGAGGAGTAACTTAATCAGAACAGGAAAAAAAAACCCCACCTGCTTTCATTCATGTTAAGACACCTTTGTGCACCAGTTAATAATTGAGCAAATTTTGCAATACTGAAAAAAATATATTTATCTTACACAATTAAAGAAACTCTATTTCATACATTAAGGCATCAATACTTAGATAACCAGTTTAGATCCCTTAAGATTTGTCAATTCCCCAATTGTTAGCACTCATTCACCATAAAAGGTCTCCTTACATAACCTCAGCTCAAGCATTACAATAATGCAATTCCCCAAAGCATTAGTCAATGCTGAAAATTTAGGTCAGAGATTTCTACATTTCAACATCAAAATGATATTTCCCTGAAAACTCAAAGGGATTTGGATTCTATTTCCTTGAAAAGTTCTGCTGAATACAACAGAAAGCAAAGTGCAACCATCAAACCTTTACCAGAGCCTCGTGCCTGCACATCACAGAAAAAGCTCACAGGGTGAACTGTGGAAGGATGAGACCTCTCAGGTGACATGTGTGAAGTGAGGAAAACTATCGTGCTGATTTTCAACAACTAGACTCCATGAGCACTTCCTTTAATTGCAGAGCATCTCCACTCCACTAACCACCTCAGAAAGCTATAGCAGACTTGATAGTTGGCTGAAGCACAGTTTCTAAGACAGTATTAGAAATGCATATGAATTAAAAAAAAAAAAAAACCCAACAACACAAAAAAAAAAACCCCAAAACCCCAAAGCAAAAAAAAAAACCCCAAAACCAAAACCCTCCCAGCCCTCTGGGTCATGGAAATTATTATCTTATTATATTACACAGGTTATAAGCAATTGACCTTTGTTAAACTCTCTTCTAAATTAACTTCAAGTCAGATACAGAAGCATAGAGGGGGGAAAAGATACATTTTTCTTAATAATTTAAAAATAGATAAGTAACAGGTAAAGGTTCATAGAATCAATGATAACTGATATCACTGCCAAGTTCCTGTTCATAATGTACAACTGATAAACCACTCCATTAAAGAAAAAAAAAAACCAAAACAATAAAAAAACCCCACTAGGCTGATACTAATGTCACAACCTAGTGCTGTGGTTTCACGCATCTCTGCTTTTATCTCCTTTCTCCTTCTACCAAGTAAAGGGATACTACCTGTGTGTGCTCCCTGCCCTAGCAATACATGAAAAGGGCCTAGCCAGGCATTTTTTTTCCCAGCCAGTTGTACTTCTCTTCCAAACATGGGCTGGAGCAGAGCAGGAAAACCAAGATGACTACAGGTCCTGGGAGGACAGCAGCTTCAGGGAGGAACTATTATGGAAAGGGGTTTGGGGACTGTCAGCAATACCTGATATCACAGCTTTCACCATGGGTTAGGTTCCCCACGAAGATGTCTGGCTTCAAAAGTAAAACCAAACTACCAAGAAGCAAGGGAATGATGAGGGCATATAAGTGTGTGGCGCAGCTGACAGGCTGGAGGGAAGGG